>NC_065406.1:14805072-14929925 GCF_024362695.1 Pectinophora gossypiella | reverse complement strand
AATAACAACCATAAACATTTTTTTTTTTTTTTTTGGAAAGGGTTTAACGGCTCTGGCCTAGTAGCCTTTTAAGCCTGTCATTAATTTAACGTTCACTTCACGCCGAGTTCACACAACAAATCACATCATTGTCACAATCACAGTTCGAATTCGGAGTTCAATATAAATTTGTACAGCGGCACAAAGTATTTTACATCTGATAAAAGTCCATCCAACGTGTGCGGCACGGGCACACCTTCGGAGACAAAGACCTTGTATAGAATAGACGGAGCATTTTTAAGACGAAAGAAAAACATAGGTTTTGTCTTTCGCACTCATGTGAGCCGTCATAAGTTAAAAAGAGATAAATATACTATCGTCGTAACGTCTTTTGTACTCGTGTAGCGGGTTTGTTATAGAAACGTACCTATAGTATATGTTTTTGTATCAGAACCACTAGTGCCGTTCCATGTCTTTATCGACATTATTATTGGCTAAATATTTCATGTTAGTCCAAGATCTAAAAAAATATACATTACAAATTGAATGATTAATTAAATACAGAAATAACGACCTAGTATCCATACCTGGGTGGGTAGAACCACAAGTAAATTAGTTAAAACGATACCTATTTGTACCCTGATAGAAAGATACCTAAGAAGAACCGTACGTTGCGGTGACAGATTCAGAACCACTTATTCAACGTAATTATCATGGACAAACTTGTTAAAGGTCAATTTATCATTTTTGAATCTATGTCATTTCGCAAGGTGTTATGGCCGAGAAGGTCGAGGACGGTCCATCTAGTCCACATATACTATAGTATCATTTTAATACGACATTGCGGCCACCCTTTGGTTGCTATAAATCACATACCTACCCTTTTATAAAAATTAAATACGCGTTTTTCATTGACTTGACCGGAAATCGAATCGGCTCTCGATACAAGAAGTAGACGACCTTCTAGTATATTTCGGGGATTATCTCAATGCGATTAAAGAATAAAAGCAAATACTTCTTTATAAGATTTTTATTCAATATAGTTAGAATACAATGACTACGAAGCACTGAACAATTCCGACTTTTGGTGATAAAAAAAAAAATCCTCTTGTTCACTTTCTTTAGAAGTGTATAGTGTCGGCTCTGGTCGTTATAACTTTACCTGCAAGAATGGCACATATTAACGTGGAGCACACAAACACACAAGCATTGCATGTTTACACATTGCACATAGAAGGATTAATCACAGGTAATTACAAAAATAGTTATTCATACTAATTATTTATAGAAGGAATAATCACAGGTAATTACCAAAATAGTTATTCATACTAATTATTTTGTGCAATAGAGAATATTTGTATTGTATTGAAATATTTTTTCCATGCTAATGTAGAATACAAAAACGAAATAGCTGCAAATTTATCTATAAACTTATAACTAAACTTAAACTCACCTTATGTGAGATATGTGAGTGAATATTGTTGGTACTGCATCTCTATGTAATATTTTTGTTTGGTATCCTGCTCGATAGAAAGCAAGATACATCGAAATGTAATTAGCACAGTCTTAAATAAGGAGAAGGCGTCCTTCAGAAGAGAGAATTATCTCGTTTCATGGTCTGAATCTAATTGTTTCTTAATTTCTTGTTTCGTAAATTAGGATATTTAGGAAATCTGGAAAATACAATATCTTTATGTAATCTTCATCCAAATCGGAAACAGGTCGAAAAATAAATTAAACGTGAATAGAATAACGCAACATGTAGATGTTACATTCAAACATAATATTATGTTATCGATATCAAAGGACAACACTACTTATAATACTTTGGGTACATGATCTGTCAAAGCTGATTAACGTAAAATGTGAAATCAATTATTTGTACAAATGTGACGGCTTTGCTGAAAATATGCGTCTGCATCGTGTTTAGGGCTCAATAAACTTTACAAAAACCAGACCAGGTAATGTATTTCTTGCACACAAACATGTATTATGTGGTCGATAACTTACCCATGGTGAGACATTGTTTGATCGTTCTCCATTATAACACCCATTCTACTCTCACAACCAATAGCTACGCAAGCCATGGTTCATAATGAATAACTATTTCACAGATTGTTTATATAAAAAGTTAAAATAATGTCCCAAAACACCAAAAAACTAACGGCAGGTTTGGTATCCAGCTGACTACCACAACATCTCAAAACGTTAAACACTGACGTTCTAGACAGCGGTGTTTGTCTATGTTTGTTTCTTTTTTCCACAGAGATTATTGCCATAGGGAAGAAAGAGAGCTGTGATAGTTTGATCGTCACTCTAAAATATTATCCGTCTATTCTATACAAGGTCTTTGTTCGGAGACGAGGGCTAAATCTGCTGCCAACAACCATAAACAATTTGATGAATGTTACTACACAAAAATGTATATTTCCCTAAAAAATACCAGAAAATTATAATCAGTTTTCAGTTATAATAGTAAATACTTACGTACAGAGTTACGAGTTAATTCAAAAATTTAAATAAACCCGTATTTCTTCAAATAACTTAAAATTTTGCATTACTAGAAAGTTTGTTTGAATAACAATCTGAATTAAATTAAATTTGAATTTTCCTAAATTTGCTGCATAATATTTAAATTGACAACCCTGAAGTATATTCCATAAACAAAAGATATTTCGTTTAGAAATAGGTGCTAGAAGGAGAAAGATTTTATATAATTTTATATCAAATTATTAGTTATTTTGTAAACATTTGTTTAATTTACAAAATCATTATTTATTTGCTTTCTTAAATATTATTACGTTCATATTCAACGTGAGAAATAACAGAAAATCATCACATTAAAATACTAGTTTGAAATATTTTTTAAAAATTCTAAACGAAAATCCAAACGTCTTGTCAGCGAAACAGCTGATCGGTGAAAATAACCTAAACTTGGAGAAATTTGTTTTGTTTTTCTTATATCCTTTGCTTATAACCCAAATAAAGTATATTATTTATGAATGGAATGTTAAATTACTGCTTTTGAAATGTGGTTTACAGTTATAAGAAATGTTATTTGTCCGCCGTCAACGATTGTGTATAGGACATTGAAATCCGGACGTCCTAGAGTGCGGTTTGCTCCGAGCCCTACAGGATACTTGCATTTAGGAGGTCTACGGACAGCTTTATATAACTATTTATTCGCAAAGTCTCGTGAGGGCACTTTTATATTGCGAATAGAAGACACTGATCAGACTAGGAAAGTCGACGGTTCTATTGAAGCCTTGGTTAAGGATTTAGAATGGGCTGGGATTGAATATGAGGAGGGACCAGGCAAAGGAGGCTGCGGCCCCTATGTACAGAGTGAGAGGTTGGACATTTACCAGTGAGTATAAATTATTATTTCTTCATACTCTCAAAATATACAAAACAGGTCATCGCTAATTTTAGAGCCATGCTCTTGTCGGTGTAGCATTCTCCATGCTACTTTTCTAGGGAAAATAAAGCAGTGGTTTCCCTCTTGCCTTCTGCCCTGCAGAACTCTGTCTGATGTGAGTGGGATGGCCCCCAAAGTAGTCTAGACTCCTGTCCTTTCGCCTCTGAATAGTAGTTACAAAATAGGTAAATGTTTAAATATGTCTTATAGGTTGTTATAGTTAATTTTAAATTTTTTTTTATTGGTTATTTAGATAGGTATACCAACATATTGTAAAGTTATAAAATTCAAGTCTTAAGTTAATTTTTGTATATATGCCACAATTACAGGTAGACACTGCATTCACAGTTACAACAACAAAAAATATATAATTGTTATTAAATAAGTATAAATAAATATGTATACAACTGTATAGATTTACTTATTATACTCAGATAATCCTTTAATCATTTTCTTTTGCAACTTAGTATTAAAAGTAAAGTTATTCAACAATCTCTGTTAACAAGTTAGTCACACAATATCCCAGTAACTTCGCCATATACTTTTACCATCATGTTTAAGTAGTATAGTGTAATGATAATTTGGTATTTTCCTAGTTTCTTACCTCTACACCTTTTTGAAGGTCTAGAGAACCTAAAAACAATAAAAAATAACATCTTATTTTCTTCAGGTTTACTCCGGGTCTGAAGCTATTAACAACTTCCTAAATGTTCTTTTTCTTATTAGAAATTACATATAAATCACGTATGTTTATCCTTCACGCATGCTCAAAAAAAGACTTGTTTCAGGGAGTACATTACAAAACTGCTCAAAAATGGAACAGCATATCGTTGTTTCTGCACCGAACGTCGGTTGAACATCCTTCGTAGAGACGCGGTCAAGTCACAGAGGGTACCTAAATACGATAATCGTTGCCGAAACCTAACTAACGAGGATATTAAAAAGAAATTGACTGCTGGAACACCATGTTGTATAAGATTTAAGGTACAGTGCTTCAATCGCATTTCCGGACGCTAATTTCCATGTTCGGTCCCGAGTACAGTCATGAGCAATATAATGTACCCACTTTAGGACTCTGTTGCACTAACATATTTGACATTTAGTGAAACTTACAGTTCAATTTGTCAATGTGTCATGGTATACATATTAATGCTCGTGACTGTACTTATATGTATACACTTTGAAACCATGTCACATGTAACTTATATTGACAAATTAAACCGTAAGTCTCATTAAATGTCAAATATGATAGTGTGACAGAGTTATAAAGTGGACATGATATTGCTCATGACTGTTCATCAGTTATCTGATTTATTGTGTATCAGAATGTGAATTTGGAAGTAATTACTTTATTGTTGTTTTGTTTTTAAAGAAGATTTGACAGGTCCGGTTTTTACGTAAGCGACTTTCTAGGTATCTGACCAGTCCAATAAAGATCACGCCACATACCTCCGAAACGTATTTCTAGAGAATATGGGTTATTTCCTACACCGCTGGGCACTATCAATAATTTATGATCCAAGTATGTTGGGTGTAGGCCCATGCTGGGATTCGAACCCGCGACCTCTCAGTGAGAGTCAAACGTTCTTCCAACTGGGCAACCACGGGTCTCATGTGGCGAGCATTGATATTAAATATAAAATGTATGGCAGGGACCAGACATGCCGACTCGGATTCATCATCTCCCTAGCATTATCCCGTTTTTCACAGGGTCCGATTACCTAACCTGAAGGTTTGACAGGTCCGGTTTTTTACGGAAGCGACTGCCTGTCTGACCTTACAACTCGAAGGGTAAAACCAGCCCAATACAGGCTAGGTCACATACCTCCGAAAATGCATTTCTCGTGGGTTTTCTCACGGTGTCACGATGTCGACGCATACACGACGATTGTAGACGCCATAAAAAATAAAAATGGTATTTTTCTCAAGATCCATCTCTTTTGTCTATCAGCTCACGTCAGACGTCCAGGCCTTCGAAGACATGATTTATGGAGGGATAGCATACGACGTGTCTTTGAACGAGGGCGACCCAGTTCTTATGAAGAGTGATGGCTTCCCCACGTATCACTTCGCGAACGTGGTAGACGACCACCTGATGGGGGTGACTCATGTTTTGAGGGGAGTGGAGTGGCAGATATCTACTACTAAACATTTGTTAATATACAGGTAAGTTACTAATCTATATGTAGGTCTTCTTCTATCGTCTGGGTTGAGGTGAATTACCATCCTCATCAACCCTGGTGTCAGGGTTATTATTGAGCCGACAAAGGCTCCTGACATGGCTCATTGTGATGATTATTCACTTACATAAGTAGTAAGACTCATGTAACGACTACGTACTTACATCAGTAAGTAACCGGGACCAACGGCTTGCCGAAGCACGAATCGTCTTAATTTCAAGCAATATCAATGTGTTGCTGTTTTGGATTAATTGCTTCAATGTGGCCTACTTAACTCTCTAGTTGATATTCTCAGGGCTTTCGGCTGGATGCCGCCGCAGTTCGGGCATCTGCCCCTTATCGTGAACTCTGACGGCACCAAGCTTAGCAAACGACAGTGCGACGTCAGGGTTGAGGACTACCGGAGAAATGGTAAGATCAATTATGGTATCCCGGAAGGATTAGGCGGAGATGTATTGTATAAACCACTCAGGCCTGGTATCTTAAATTTGGTGTCGGGTGAGAGCCCTCAGCCCTCCCCATTTGTCCGGCCAAGAAGTTAGTGCCATTTGCGGCAAGTCCACAATAACTCACGTCAAAAATCTTATATGGAATCACGCCTGTAACCCTGAAGTGGTAGGCAGAGGTGTAATAGGAGTAGTTTATTGTCATTAATCCCGTTCCGTTTAGTGATTTAGAGCCCAAGCCGGGATACGAACCCGCGACATTACGATGTAACTTAAGCGTTATCCGTTAAATCTGTACCATTAATTTCGTTAAATCTGTACCATTAATTTCGTTAAATCTGTACCATTAATTTCTTTAAATCTGTACCATTAATTTCTTTAAATCTATACCATTAATTTCGTTAAATCTGTACCATTAATTTCGTTAAATCTGTACCATTAATTTCGTTACATCTGTACCATTAATTCCATGAAATCTTTACCATTTCAGGTATATTTCCCCTGGCTCTGGTGAACTATATCACGCTGTCTGGTGGAGGATTCGACCACATCCCGGGCGCAGGAGTCAGGCTGAAGACCATGGACGAACTTGCTCAGGAGGTATTATAATTATTATCTTTTATTATAAGGCACGAACTACTATTAACCAGCGTGCCTGTATGAAACGATTGATCAATGTGGAATAAGCAACAGAAGTATGTCAGGATCGAAGCAAATGGAGTTCCGTAGACTCTTATCCGGTGGGAAATAGGCGTGAGTTTACGTATGTATGATGTATAGAGATACAAAAAAAATATCACCAATTGCCAACTTGATACGAAGTAAGCGATAATACTTAATCCAATCATAAAACAAGTATACTAAACAAGAAAATCGATTGATTGCGTCATAGGATTTAAACAATGTTTAATACTAGATCAATCAGTATACAACACATTATTTTTCGTTTTAAGAATAAATCATTGTACGAATAGGTCCTTTTTTAGGGGTAAGGCGTTTTGTGAATAAGTTCTTTGTCTACTAAACCGTGGCAACTCATCAAAATGTGAGTCTGGTAAACCAAACTTGTCCTGACTTATCTCGAAGATTTTAAGATCCTAGTTGACTTGAATTTCCCCAATACTAAAAGAATACTGAACTCCAGTTCCAGATAAGGAAAATATCATCCCACCCGACACGCAACAACCCAGACCTCCTAGAAGAATGCAACAGACTCGAAATAAAACGGCAAATGAAGGACGAAGAACTTTCCCAGGAATTGATCAACAAACTACAGAATCTGATCTCTCAGAAATACAGAGGTCAGAACCTGAACGTCTCCAACGACCACATAAAAGGAGTTCTCAACTGGGCATTGTCAAGAATGACCCGAATCGAAGACTTAGTTTCCAATAAGTTCGGGTTTTTATGGATCCTACCCGCTAGCGACCAGCAAGAGTTAGACAAGGAATTGCTCGAAAAACTGTTGATAAACCTTGAGAGTTTAGAATCCTTTGATCAGAGTACTCTAAAAGACCACCTGAAGCAGTTCTCTCAGAGTCATAATGTGAAGTTTCCACAACTGATGAAGATGTTAAGAGCTGCTCTAAGTGGGCTGAACGAGGGTCCAGGTGTGGCGGAAATGATGCAGTTATTGGGTAAAGGTCAGTCTTTAGAACGAATAAAGGCTGTCGTGCGATAACAATTGTGTGTTTTCTTGTCCTTTGTCTCAATATTTACCTTTTTTGCCGGGTCAAACCTCGGTACTGGTATCGCACCAATGAGTTATTAATTTATCTTAAGTGCCGTTTTCACTAACGCAGTTGGCTCGACCATTATAGAGGTCGATATGGCTCGCCGCGTAACATGTCGGCCTAACAGAGTTCGGTGAAAGGTGGGTATTTAGTTCATTGCGAAATGTATTTTTAGCATAACATAACATAACAAATACTTTATTGCACAAACAGGAAAAAACAAAATACAAAACAAAAGAGAAATAGAAATACTAGCGGTTACCCCAATTTATCTAGCCTACAAGATCCAACTGCTGGGCAAAGGCCGCCAACTTCCTCTTCCATTTTTCGCGGTCTTGTGCGCATTCCAGCCGATCCCTTCGGCAAGCGTCCAAGTCAAATCGTCACGCCACGCGTTGTAGTCGTCATTGTGTTGTTAATTAGTCAAAATAAGAATATTGTCGGGTATGGAGGCGACGTCGCTTCGGCTCGCCGCGTAACACGTCGGTCTAACAGAGTTCGGTGTAACGTGGTTACTTAGTTCATCTTGCGATGGATGTACCTTTGACTACCTCAATGGGGGATTTTTCAATCGGCGTTCCCCAAAAACACGATAGATGGCGTTGTTAAGTTTTTTCCTCGTTTAAACTTCTAATTTCATGGATTACAGACATATGCATCTTTTATCTTTGTTTTTAGGTATACATAATGACCCTTTTTATTACACCAAGGTACAATTAAAACATCTAGCCATGATTATTCTGATCAAAATAAAGAGAAGCAATATAGATAGCAACGTCATTCTAGTATACCTACATAATGTGATTCAAATATCAAGCAACAATTAGTTTTATATATGCTTCTGCCATTACACTACATTTTTGAATAATTATGTACCTACCCTTTATTTTTAAATAATCTTTTATTTTTATATTTATTTGTGGTCACGTAAACCAATTTTAGTCTGTGCCTGCTTATAATGACAATAGTTTATAATATATAGGTTTAAGTTTATAAACAATCTTTTTGTAACATTTCCAGTTTTTTTATAATGAGTTTTTTTTTTATAATATATATATTTTTATATACTTTAAGACTAGCATTGTATCGTTAGTTTTGTTACTGTTCTCATCAAGTTCTAAAATTTGTTTTATTTGTGGTATCCTGTGATTGGCGAACAAACATTGTACTTACTGTAATTATTCTTAGTTAATTAATAAGCTGTTGGATATCATCAATAAATAAATAAAATAAATACCGCAGCAATGAGAAAAGAGGTAATTATTACGTTAAAATTGTACAATGCCATCTATCGTGTGTTTGGGTAATATCCATTGGAAAGTCCCTCATTGGGAGATAGTCGTGACCTTATGTTATGTATTGCGCACTTTATCAGAGTGGACAGAGGGGCCTAATAATAGAATGTATGTGGTGGGACCACTTCTACTTACCAAACCGCAACTGAATATTCGTAACCCCATAAAATCAGGGATTCAATTTAGCGGAGCGACAGCCGTGAACACAACACACTGCAGCTTCATTACCATCGGGACCGAGATATTTTGTATCGCCCGGCGCATACATTAACCGCGCGTCCGATTTACATTTCAAATTGCGGGTAGTTTCAATTTGGGCGACTGTCGTTGGGCATTGTTTTATTTACATACATGTAGGTATATGTAAATTCAAGCACCTAATATCATGGTATATAAGAAAACCAGATATGCTTAATCCTATGACAAGCCCCCATTGCTAGCCCATTGATGACGTAAGTGTTACCATTAAATTGGTTCTCCAACATGCCAAGGAAGTAAATTTTATTATTGAAAATTAAGTGAATTACTAATGTATTTAATTATTATTACTTGTCTTTTTTTTTTTTGACGTGACTTATTGTAGATTTGCCGCAGATGGCATTAACTACTTGGCCGGACGAATGGGGAGCGCTGAAGGCTCTCACCCGGTACAACGTTTAAGACAACAGGCCTGAGAGTGCCCAGTTGGGCGCGAACCTCGGCTCAGGGCGTCGTCTGAGAGGAAAAATATTTGAAAGAATTAATCGACCCTAGTGGGTCGATAGCGATAAGCGCTGAATGAGGGAAATCGTCGACCACGCCGGCGGGGTCGGTATCGGGGTTTATTACTTGTCACATATATAAAAATCATTTAAACTGTAAGTAAATATTTTACTAAAAGTTGAAAATTTCCTTAGAAAGTAAATTTTGTATGGCAATACTGTCTGTGTGACGTCATTGATTTGTAATACGTAATTCATAATTAGAATTTGAATACTTATAAGTAAAAAAAAGCATTTTGATCATACTGGCAGTTTTACCCCGTGCGTCGGAGAGAGAGACATTTCGCGCTCCCTTTAACGGTTGAAATATCTTTTCTGTGTGTCAAAAGATTTCCTACACAATTACAGGCCCAGCATTGTGCTGTGAAGCAAACGACTTTTACGTAAGTATGCATCAAAGGTCAAAAGAAGAAGACAAAGGAAAAATATCGTTTAGAAATAAAACTAGTTATGGAGCCTTTTATCCTTTTATGAGCAAAAATAATGGGTACTTACCATTGTACGATGTTATAAGGGGCACATGAAAATAGTAATTTTGACTTTGTGTGCGGATTGCCCTAATTTTTGTAGTTTTTTGTATTACGACACGCAGACCCGCGCTGCTGTTGTTCTGTCCTGCTTTTGGGTTGGGCTATGATACTGAGATGTAGGCAGAGGTGTATCGCATACACCCACTCTTTCCCCGATACCGACCCCGCCGGCGTGGTCGACGATTTCCCTCAATCAGCGCTTATCGCTATCGATCCACTAGGGCCGATTAATTCTTTCAAATATTTTTCCTCTCAGACAACGTCCTGAGTCGAAGTTCGCGCCCAACTGGGCACCCTCAGGCTTGTTGTCTTAAACGTTGTACGGGGTGAGAGCCTTCAGCTCTCCCGATTTGTCCGGCCAAGTAGTTAATGTTATCTGTGGTTAAAGTACATAAAAAAAAACACCCACACTTCGCCAGCTATGTTTAAGACCCATTTAGATAATAAATCAGCGAGCGAGCTTAACGCCAATATTGTTGTTATCCGAGCTCAAATTAACATAAATTCAAAGTCAAAGTGGTTTAGAGCACGACTCGGGTTTCGAACCCGTGACACGGATTCTTTTGATTACTTTTGATTGTTAATAGCATATTGTCGAAATTATCTCGTCAGATAATTGGTTATATATGTGGTTAGCCACAACCACTTAAACAAATATTTATTATTTTTTATTATTATTATAGTTTCAAACTAGGTAAAAATTGTGGTACTTATCAATGTTTTTTCAGATTTAAATTAGTTGAAAAAACCCGGATTTTTTTCAAGAAAAACTCGTCAGTGATTTTTCAAAAAAGCGCTTCCGCGGTGCACTATAAACCGACGTTACAGAACTTTGTATGGGTGTTGAAGTATCAGTCATTCCCGCCTCCTACCCTTTCCTATCGGGCGGCGTTCATTCATTCATCGAACACGCTTATTCAAATTTCCGAATCATTCATTCAATTCTTGCTTCAACAACCGAGCGTGAGAGTGCCGGCCGGCCAAACAAAATATTATCATCTTAAAAGTGCACGCAGCCATCTGAATCATCATCTCCGAGGGCCCTCGTCGAGCAACGGTGTCCTCAGGGACATAAATATCCGTTTTGTAGCGCATCCGTAAGTTTTCCCCACCTTCCCTCTGTTACTTGTCTGTAGGATATTTTTGCATTTATATATTTAGTTGCATTCATGTTTGCAACGCGACCTGTGTTTACGTACACCATTGGATCTATCGAAGCTATCTTTACCACAACACAAATAATAGGGGTTTGAATGAAACGACAAAATTATGAGTAACAGTATAATTTATTAAATCCCAAATGTAAATAAGTTACGGAGAGAAAATACGTGATCCATCAGAGTTACAATCGACGAGGACTTCGTCCAAAGAAGATGAAGACACAGTCGTATCCTACTAAACGAGAAAATGTGAGTAGGTATGTATTCTTGTCAAAACTCTGGTTGTAAGTACAAAGAAAAAGGCGGGGCGCAAACGTAGAAACTTTGTTAACATGCAAAAACGTTTTAAGATAAATTGTATCCGATATTCGGTTGCGGCTGGGATGTTTTAAGAAATAAAATGTAGGTATCCAATATTTAGTTGCGGCTACTGTAACTGGGTCTACTCTGGGTAAGTACTTTTTTTGGCATGCACTACCTGGCCGCAGGGGCTCACCCCGGACACTCAATACAAAAAATTCGAGCGTAATTGCGAGCGAGACAGACAGTGCGCCTTTTCCTTTACTCCTTAGCGACATACGGCCATTTTTAAGACTAAAGTAAGACCCAGAGGAATTCGATAAGAAGGAGATACGATAAAAAACCTGTGCTTACACTCGAATTCCTTTGTTGTTGTTTAAATTCGCCTTATATAAGGCAGGCAAAGAGGAGAGGACCATACAGCCTTGACTTTAGTAATTTAATATTCGAAAATCACGATTCCATAAGAAAGAGATACGATAAAAAACATGTGCTTACACCAGACAAAGTCGCCAGTTGCTACTATTCACGATAGCTTATAATGGGTGTACTTACCAGGTGAGAGCCCTCAGCGCTCACCTTTGTACGGCGAAGTAGTTGTAGGGCTATTTATAACAGAAAGTTCAATTAAACGTGGGTACTTAGTCACGACTAAAAATAAAAAAATACGGTATCCAACTTTCCACGGCGATTAAAAAGTATCTACGTGTGCGCGGAGCCTAAACATGTCCTTGTAAACCTCATCGAACGAAACATTCTTCAGTGCAAGCACACTAGTAAAACCTAGATTACAAACATTACAGAGACCAAATCTCAAAATAACATAAGTAACTTACAACATTACAATATAATAATAATTATTATTATATCATATTATTATTACAACATAAAGAAGATTCACCAACATTGAGCAAAATTTTAAAACTAAAATATGAACTTTTATTACTTAATTCAATTATCGTAATTTTGGGGCATTTTTATACAGCCAGCGTAATAGACAAACTGACTGAAGGTATGTCCTTTCGAACATGATGAACCTTTAATGGGATATGGTTATATCTCATACCATAATACATCCACTTTTACGACTTTGTCTAAAAAATGGCTGCCAATTGTCTACTGATTACTTGCGATTATGTGTATATGTATACTGTTTTATTTATAAATCTACACAAGCATAATTATGTAGATATGAGACGCATGCTGCTTTTAGAACCCCATGTCGTAGTCACGTAGCTGCTACGAGAATTCGTAGCATTTACGTAGCAAATATCCAATATGAATAATACACGTGTTTTTCGTGCTATTTGAATGCTTGTTAAAAGTTTGCCTAGTACGTTGGCTTTTGAATATAGGTACTATTTCGTTATCTTAGAGTTATTATTTTAAAGACACTTCGTTTTGGTTTCGTTCAATAAATAATTTATTACTGTACTAGTAGGTACTAAATGGCGCTAACTCCAGTACAAACCATCTAATTTTATTTTAAGTTATACGTACCTGTCATATTCTTATCCGCCAAAAAGGAAAGGGACGGGTAATCGACAACTTTATGCAATTTTATGGAATATAATATGTAAATTATAGGCAGAAGTTTAAAAATCCCTTTCACAATTTTATATTGGCCAATAACCAGACAGAATTAAGCTGACACACACTCAAACGGATTACATATGAGCGGGATGCGTATTTAATTCGCCCGGGTTATTCATTCAAAAAAATTAACAGTTGTCAATCATCCGTCCCTTTCTTTTTCGGCGGATAAGAAAATGTCAGGTATAACTTAAAATAAAATTAGGGGGCGTCTGCAGGAATCGGGCCAATGTTAAACAAACGTACCGTAAATAATTTCTTCTTCAAAACAACAAATATTATAACTTTGGTCTCTATTTGATGTCATTCGTATACAATTCATTTTTTGCAAAATATATTCAAGTAAGTAAATAATTAATTTATTACTGAACGAAAATGAGCATTAATTAAATTACTAAATAATATCTTTTGACTTGTCGAGACAAAGTCTTGAAGAACGAAAATGTTATCTTTAACAAAGATTTAAAATTACAATGTGATATTATACTTTATGAACATTGAGTCATATTTTGGCATTTTTTGGAATGTAATAATATATTTTGAATCGTTATTTTAATGTCGATGCGTTTAGAATTTTAGGCAAGTACCTATTTTACTTACTAAAATGGTGCTGATCTCTGCAGAGGCCAAATTAATTCTCTTTTAGTCTATGGCAGTTCTAACCATAGTGTCATGCAAGATAGAGTTATTTTTAGAAGTGTCAAACTAAATTAAGATTTGTTGGTGTCTGCAAGAATCAGCGCCTTGTCAGCATAAAACTAAAGAATATTACGTTATTTGAATTCACAACTTTCACAGGAACATAGCGATGTCATAATGACTGGATAATTTAACATAACCATATATTACTTTGGCTGTAACATAATACTTCGTAATGTTACAGCTCATTTCAAACGTAACGTTGTTTTTGCGCGCACCGCAGTGCAATGGGTGAATATCAAAATGTGCCAAGTTTGGTGGCGAACAAGGAACTAGTTCACGAAAAAATAATATGAAAGTTCGCCACCAAACTTGACATTTTGATATTCACCCCCAATATTCTTTAAAGTCGATAATAACAGGCGTTGTTAATATTTGTTACATGCAGTGGCGGCCCTAGCAAAATATTTAGGTGGTGCGAGACGTCACAGTTGCGCCCCCAATATACAGTCTGTTATGATTAGTTCGACGCACAACTAAGGTGCGCTTGGTTCGGGCTCTGGTGTTTTCCATATTTGTGAACTTGGAGCTTGAAGAGCCGCGATTGCAGTAAGATCGATGCTTTCGAAATGTGGTGTTGGCGTAGGTTGCTACGCATACCTTGGACTGCGATGCGAAGAGCTCAAGATCACGACGCGGCTCTCCTCAATATGCCGAAATCGTGCCCTAAGCTTCTTCGGACATATTATGCGGTCTCCGAAGCACAGTCTGGAGAAGCAGATCATCGTTGGGCAAGTGGATGGGAAACGTGCGCAAGGAAGGGCGCCTACGAGGTGGTCTAACATCGTGAAGAAGACGGTGGGCGGCAGCATACAGAGGGCGGTCCACGCAGTATATAGCCGTACCGAGTGGAAAACCATAACCTGTGGTCGCGATCCTCAGCAGTGAGGGAACGACGAAGAAGAAGATGATTAGTTTACGGCCACCGAAATATACCTAATTTAATCTTTTACAAATGTCGTTTACGGCCACAACTTAAATGTATGAGAGTCTTATGTGGCCGCTAAGAGTTTTAATTCACAAGCCAGGTGTGCCCAATCCAGTTACTCCCCTGTAAATCCTAGGCTGCCAGCCAGGGTGGTTCCGTCTTGGCTGGTTTTGGCGTTCGCACCGCCGTAGGGCCGCCCCTAGTACATGCGATGATTGTAAATAATGTTGGTTATACAGATTGATTTCGGTCATTTCTATATTTAAAAATATTTTGAATTTGGAATGCGTAACCAAAAATCGATTAATATCTCGTAGATCGGTATCCCACAGTTTACAGGATCTTTAAACTTCAATACACTGCGTCAAACGCACAAATACAACGTTGCATTATTCAATTAAGTACACTAATAAGTGAAATAATATTAAGTATCATAATCTAAGTAGAAAATCGAAACGACAAGTCGATGCTTATTGCTTAATCGAAATCGTAAAATAGACAGCTTATAAATAATTATTAAGAGCGTTTTTTTTAAATGGCTTAAAAATATTGATATGATTACATTTAGAAGGAAAATATTTGAAATAACGATAAATAGTCGGTTTTCAGTCTTATTGAAAAAGTACGTATTAAAACGCGATATTGCAACGAGGGTTTTTCCAGGCTACGTTCGCAAAAAATAATATAGATGGCATTGTACAGTTTTAACGCGATAATTACCTATTTTCTCATGATACGGGTAAATAATTATTCCAAAATACAATGTAATGGCAGAAGCATGTATAAAAATAATTGTTACTCGATTTTTGGATCACGTTATGTATAGAATTATGTTGCTACTTTTAATGCTTCTCTTTATTTTGATTAGAATAATAATGGGCGGAAGATCTACGTAATAGAATATACATAGTTTATTATAAAAGGACGCCACACACAAAAAAAGAATATCAAATCAAATTTCCACCTATTGTGACTGGGTGTACTAAAAAGGTCATTATTAATATCTTTGTTATTTATATCATTATTTGTAGATAAAAGATTCATATGTCTATTATCTATGACCTCCCCCCCCCGGTTATCCCCTCCGGTTGATTGAGGGGACGCTTGCGCCCAGCAGTGGGACGTATATAGGCTGTTTATGTTATCCATGGAATTAGAAGGTTAAACGAAGGAAAATCTATACAGCGCCGTTTATATTACTTTCTAATTAGCCTGGAAATTCCCTCCTTGCAAGTGACGTCATCAGTTGGGGTAGGTAATATCTGTGCTAAAACAGCCTGCCCGGCAAATGTAGATGTCGACCAAAGCGGCGTTGTATCTGTACGGACACGAGTACTAAGATGTATACACTTTGAAACCACGTCACATTATCTTTTTTGACAAATTAAACCGTAATAATCTAATTAAATGTCAAATATGATAGTGCGACAGGGTTCTAAAGTATGTACATGATATTGCTCATGACTGTACTCTATGATGGTTGAGGACGACGGCTTTCGTGTGGATTGCCATTTTCCAAATATACGGCAACCAGGGAACTGTCAAAGTAAGTACCCCACAAAAGTAAGTACTTATACATTGTTTTAGGTTTACGCGGTTATTATCATAATTAAAACACATTTAATAAACGAGTTCTTACCGCGTTTAAATCAGGGATCAATATCAATCAAATCCAAAAACCAAAAAATCAGGGTAAAGGGGGTAGGGGGAATCAGGGTTTGATATCGGGAGTTTCATATCCCTGATTTAAACGCGGTAAGAACCCGTTATTATGTGTTTTAATTAAGTAAGTACTTGTAGCCAAGTATTGGGCCGATTACTATTTAGTTTGCTATCGACACGATAAGAAGAACAGCACCCTAATTATGGCACTAGAGCATCACGATTATATTGCTTTGCAAATAATTAAATACCCCATTTTCACACTACACTATTTTCGCTGTATGTTATCAAAACACATGAAGCTGAAAACCGACAGAGTAAACACCAAATAATTCATGAAATGCCATCAATTATTTAAATATCAAGTAAGTATTACTTATTATAGCAAATACAAACAATTTAAAAACAGCTCAACACACCAATTCACACATCAGATGAAAATCCACAAGATTTTTGAAATCTGAAAAATTACAATTACATATTTGAATAACTATAATTATAATTATTAAAACCGTCTTAAATGTTTAAAATTTAAAATATAATTGAAAATGACAACACAGTTTTATGGCTTTTATGGAAAAACTTTTATAATAAATAAGATTATTCAGTTTATACTTTACCTATATAACGTACTTCAAAATGTTTTATTTTATAACTTTTCAAATAGTCCTAAATCATCTAAGGCATTAACGTACCGTTCACACGGTTGAAAAATATTAGGTCTAGGGATGTATGTATATCATAATTTAGTCGAACCACGAGTTAAAGACTAGTATATATAAATATTTTATAAATATAGACACACACGATCCTTCCCACGAGAACATTATAAGTAGAACAGCAGCTCTGTAGACACATATATAAAAACACCTATAAGGCAGATCTTAAGGAGAGGCGACCGCGTTGGAATGCATGTAAATGTGCAAAAATGTCTGAAAAATAACGACTTTTTCATTTAGCCGTAAGTATAGTATAAACTTTGAAACTTCGAAGTAAATAAAATTTTTCTTTAATACATAACAACCTCTATTCGATTCAAGATTGAAGTACACAATGCCGACACGGTCGCGATTTATCTAAAGACAACAAAACACAAGAGATCACAATATTATCGGCTTTAAACGTGAGTAATCATAATTAGTGGCAAAGGCGTCCCGGGCAGACAGCCGGTAAGACCTCTTGTGATATGTGTGTTCGTATTCACACATGTCACAAGACAGGCTTTACGATTCAATACACAGTCAAACTTAACCATCGGTTGATGCTAGCTATACCAGCTACGCTATACCTACGAAGATAGTTAAACGATTGAAATAAGTAGACATGCCTGCTCCGTTTATGTAAGCAACGGTACGTGTAAAGATGACAAGACAATTGTCTTTAAAAATATCTACTTGCTAATTAAATAGAGATTATCATTGCCATCAATAACATGCAACAAACGTACTAGTTAAAATTTCAATATTTCGAGTAGTTAAAGTCGTTCGATTGAATCAAAAAGTTACAGCACTAATTATGATCACTCCACGTTTAAGCTTCAAGAGAGTGTTAGGTACACTCAAAAGTATATCGCCTCATACACGAGACAATATTGATGAAAATTGCTTGTTTTTAGAATATGGAATCGAGATAAGACACCTACAATATAGTGAGGACCGATTATACAATAATACACTATCAAAATTTAGAGTATTATTCTTTGAACACGGTAACTGTATGCATTCTATTTTTGAACAAGTCTGTATTTAAAACCTTTTAAAATATATATGTAATTTATTTTTATTTTTTTTATATTATAAAAACTAAAAATATGGTATCCGTACCAAAGTCGCCGGCTAGGAGGCTTGCGGCTTGCTGGCGTGAAGAACGGGTAGCCTAATAGTAGTTACGCCGTCATATACTCGATGGCTTTTGAAGCATTAGATCATGACACTCTTCACGAACTCTCCAAATACCTACCAGTGTAAGTAAAATTTATCAAAATAGACGACCTGATAATAAACTGCTTTGAACTTGACAAAAATAGACTACATACATAACTACCTATCTATCGCATCCAACCCGTATACCTAAACTAACTCCTTACGTTTCCGTGACCGAGTTGGTACGCAACTTATCCTACTAACAACTCAATTTGAGTACATTATCAAGTCTTCAAGTAAATCCACTTTAGAAGCCATATCGTACTATGAAAAAAGCTAATACACGACCGACATGCATTTTCTCTCCACAGAGTAATTTAATTACTTTATGGATGCGTGCCAAATTCAGTAAGTATATAAGTATTAAGTATAACACTTACCTACTCTGTGGTGTGAAAACGCGCGTAAATCGTGCCTTCTGGATAAAGACTAAATTTGTACCAACTAAAAGTCTTAATATCAACTATGTTCCATAATACTGCTACGTAAAGTTTTTTATCCTATTATCGTGTTCTGGCGAAGTTAAAATTGGAAGCAACGGAAGTAACGGTTGTTACTTATTTATGAGGAAAATAATGGAAAAATAATTATAGACTTTTCGCATACTTAAATCAAAAGAAATGCTTAAGGAAGTTGTATTTTAATAAAGAAAATTTATTAATATATTGTGTGTATTGTGAAGTTGTATTGTGTGTAAAAGACGTATTTTTATACAAAATCCAGAGATTTTTCACTTCGCAATGATTTCCAGATTTTATTACTCATTTAGAGGTACCTATTTATTTTAAGTTTTATGCTCCCGCGAAATTTTATATTACACGGTATATCTGTCTAAGTTTTGGTGCGCGAAATGTAAGTATATAAAATAGGAATCGTCGTGAAAGAAGATAATTTGCGAATCAATAGGAGCGGACAATCAACGCACTGTTACTTATTCGCAATGGGAGATTTTCTTTTTTAGAATTAAAAAATAAAAGTAGTTCTCAAAAACTCGTTAGATGGCGCTTAACCGCCGTTACGTTACTGTGCCATTACCAATATACCACGAGCTAATAAGAGATTGACTTCTTTTTTTATTTATTGTTTTTTTAAAAAACATAATTATTGTGACGTATTAGTAATTTTTGTTTCATGTTTTCAAAATTTCATCAAAGAAAAATAGAAATAATTGAAGTACCCTACTAACTTCAGCGCCATCTATCGAGCAGCTAGGAAAAATAAATATCATTCTCATTCAAATTTGGAAATTGAGTTTGATTATGTAACACTGGCTTCTATTTCTAGATTAGCATTTGACTGGGTCAAATGCTCTATTGTGCAAATAAGTATGTAATTCTATTGATTATTATCACTCTACTCAATCTATTTCTATTAGTGAAACTTTCTATTTTTGGATCTAAATTGTGACCTTAATCTTCCTAATTGTATTTTTAATGTACTATTTCGTTCATCTCCAATGCGTTTAAAATTAATTATAATGGCATGCTAATGTACCTACCTACTAACAATTATTATATTGCTTTTTTTCTGTATTTAAAAAATACAAATAATACGGTCTATATTTGGAGAGACGGTGATGATTCCAGCAGACACTTCCTAATTTTATTTTAAGTTATATCCTGTCATTCTTATCCACCGAAAGGAAAATGACGGATGATTGACAGTTGTCAATCAGTTGACAATCATCCGTCGCCCGTTTCCTTTAAAATGAACGAGTGAATGAGACAATAATCAGGACGAATCAAATAGGCATCTCGTTGGTACATAAACATAAATCTCGTTGGTATTGACCCCGATTCAATCCGTACGTACATGTACTGTCAACTTAAATCGTTAATCGTCGCTACTTAAACGTTCAGTTGTTTAACGATTTTCCTAAAATTTAATTGATTGCGTGTTCCATAAATTTTAAGCCTGTCACGGGCAATAACCCGTGTCTTGCCTTTGAAAATGCCAGGTTTAACTTAAAATAAAATTAGGAATTATCTGTTGGAATCAGCGCCGCTATCAAAAAAATAAAATATTGGATTTGAACCAAAATGGGACAGGCGACCTTTATTTTTTATTTTGACAATTTGCCACTATTTTGAACCTAACAGGCAAAAGCTATTGAAACGTACATTGTCTAAGTTTTGGAAGGCAAATTTGGCAGTTTAATTTGGATATCTCATTTCCAATTAAAAGGTTTTTATTCTTGTAAGACTCGGATTTCCAGACATAATAAGTAGTTATCAATGGGTTTTAGATCATAGAATGCATCTGGTCCTTATGACATATAAATAATATGTTAAAATGGATCGGGGAAATATTTCACAACATGTAAATCGTTGAAAATTCTTTGGCTTCGTTAAACCCTAAATTTTAAACTATATTTGGTACAAATACCATCGCGTAAATTCGGTGCAATGTTTTGACGATTGCTTATTTTGATCCGACTATTCATTTTTGTGCATTATGTAAGAATCAGCATTTATGATTATATAATTCTCAAAAAAAAAAACAAGGATGTAGAAGTTTCGATGTTGGTAATAATGCAAAATAACATTAGTAGTTTGATAGTAGCAAAGTTCGTAGGTATTACCTATTATAAAAAATAGGATACTGGAGAAAAAATATTGGCTGTGGCTGCTGTACGTACATTTCTTTTTAATATTACAAAAAAAAAAAACTGTGTATAAATTATTATTCATGTACTTATATTTTTATTAGACGGCGATACGGCTCATCACCTATCACCATGCGTCACCACCACGTTGGTCTAACAGATAAAGCTCGGTAAGGTGTGGATACTTAGTTCATCTTGCGATGGGTGTACCTCTGACTACCCCAATTGGGACATGAGCTTATGTAAACTATAGCCTGACCACTAGCGATATACCGCGCGTTAGGTAGCTTTCGGTTTCGATCAAAACAGAGATCAAGTCCGAAGATTCGGTTTCGGCTGAAATCTTGTTTCGTTCGGACATCAAATCATCAAAAAACAAATTATGAAGGTACTCGTAGTAAGTGTATTCAGTAGAGTCATTAAAACTGGAGTAAGCTTTATTTTTTTTTATCGCTTACTATCGTCGTTATATTGAGAGTTATTGAGGATAGGAGAGGCAAGATGACTGGGACACTTAATAAGACATGACGAATTTATTAAAAACATCATAGAAGGTGTTCATTGTAGCTTACAAGGAAAGGGAGGAAGGGGTAGACCAAGAAGAGCTTTTATGGAACTGATTATAGATAGGGTGAATGTCGTGTCTTATAAGAAAGTAAAAGAATTGACCTTTGATAGACAAGAACGGAGAATGCTATACCGACAAGAGCGTGGCTCTTAAACTAGTTATGATGATCATCGTCCGCTTAAGCTGTATTTCTCTTGTTTTTCCTTCGCGGGTTAAAAGGTCAGACAGGCAGTCGCTTCTGTTTCAAACCGGACCTGTCAAAGCTTCAGGTTACATTAGCGCTCCATATAAACACGGGATAACGCAAGGTGGTGATGATGCTCACTATCATAGTCCGGAGTACCGCGTCGCGGAAGAAATAAGAATTGTTTCCGCTCAAGTTGTCGTCCCGCGCTTGTATTGTGAACGGAGCCTAAATCTGGCGCATGTAACTAATGTAACAGATTGCCGATAATGTAATAATCAGCACTCGGAATGGACCATGCGTCCACCTAACGAGACGAGAATAACGCAATCAAATTTTCGTAAACCATCGTCCACTTCACATCGTCTGTTGTATTGATTAAATTTTGTTATAAATTATCTGGTCTGGAGTATATACTGTACAGAGTACAAACTCTGCACATACTGGCCTTTCATTCTGACCGTCATCATTTTAAATTACGAAATTCTCATTCCATTCCGCATTTCCTTTCATTTTACACGGACTCACTGCATCCCCGACCTTCATAAAAACAACACAAGTTATTATTATACTGTTTAGGGGCGTGCCCTCTAATTCTTGATTCTTTTGTGAAGTGTATTTAATAAACTGTATGTATTCCTGCTTGCTTCTAATTTATCATCGTTATCACCAATCATTCCCCTACCCTGCCGGCACGTCGGGATACCATATCCTCACCACCCAGCGTGCCGCAATACAATATTGGATTCATCACGTTCTTGGTCTACCAAAATATGTTCACTCAAACCTTTTCGACTCCGTCGTCAGTTGAGGCGACCTCAAGGTCTTCGTCGAACTAGGTTCAAAACCGGTATTCCTACACGGCGCCTCAACCTTAACTCGAGTTTGCTCCAGTGAGGCATGACGACATTATTTTTTATTATTTTGTTGGCAGTATGATAAGCTGGACTCAAGTGAGTAACGTCCTCAAGTCGAGAACGTAAATGTCAACTTAAAATACCAAAATGCTCAGCCGAGTCAGAAGCGAGTGAACGGTCACGAGCATTAATATGTATACACTGTGGTACCATGTCACATTAGCTTTTTTGACAAATTGAACTGTAAGTCTCACTAAATGTCAAATATGTTAGTGCGACAGAGTCCTAAAGTGGGTACATGACATGACATGGGTGTGGGTGTTTGCTCATGACTGAACATCTTAAAATACGGGTGTTACACTCAGAATATCAGCCACAACCAATAATTTATCTTCAGTTTGATAAAAAAGGAATCTAAAATCTATGTAGAGCGGTAAATACCTAGTTCCTAGTTCACTTCCCTTAAACTACCTCTCTCTGCCCATGGTCATTATTTTATTAATAAATCCATCCATCAATCATTTGTTGAAACCAACCACTAAATTAGACGATCACGAACTTTCATAATTTTTACATTCCTAAGAATTAGACTTGACACAATCACATTTTACGTTCACACAGTGAATATTTTGTTACGATTAATTTAAATGCACAAAGTATGGCAACACTTTCTGATGTTGCGCGTTCTTTGATAAATAATTTAATAATCATTTAAGTAAAACCTCAAGTAACGCCTGCGACGCGATGTAATGTTTGTTATATCTTCGGCTATACAAGATCTTTTCAATCTATTTCTAGGATCGATTTTCAGGTGAACAAATTCCTGACGGTAGAGTCTGACCAACAAAACCGAAGGAAATTAAATGCTGTTTGTCCTCTGAATATTTACGCCATTTTTTATTTTCCCCCGTTATTTTATTGACAATACGATGACATCTATTGGCCTGGGTGTGTTGCCCTTACTTTACCCACTTTTGATTTCAGTCACTTTTTCCCCGGCATTTGTTGGTCAGTCTTTACCCCACGGACCTTGCGACCGCGTCCCATTCACAAGTGGCCATCTCCCGCGGAGTGGCCGCGCCGTCGTCACTGCAGCTCTTTCACGGCTTGCAGGATCCTCTTCACGTGACCCACCTTCGTCACCCCTAGATCTCTCAGATCCCTCCTCGCTAGAGAAAGAAGCTCTCTCCCCGTCACGTCATGCTTCGCGAAGGCTTCAGCGTATTCTCCAAGTTGCAGACTTTCTAGCCAGGATTGGACCTCCTTCACGCCCCAGGAGCGGACTTGCGCTGGAGTGAAACTAGTGCCTCCAGTTGGACCTTCTGAGACGCTCCGACGCCCGCGCAGCCACCGACCCGCGCCGCCTTTCTTTGAAATCTACGGGAGGTACATTGGTCAGGGTTCGTCTACACTACCGATGAGGGTTAAGGGGGACACGACGTTGAGAGAAAGCAATGAATGTGTTAGGGAGACATCTAGTTAAGAATCACAGATCACATAAGATAGAAAGACGTCACTCGTAGGATCATGAAGACCAGTATTGTAAAAACAGATATCAAGCAAGATTTAAGGTTCAGAGTGCCAATGTTGCTGTCAGATGGCATATTTAAAATGTGGGCTTATCATGTTTAAAATAAGGTCCACCTGATTTCTTACAATTGAAATATTTTTTCATGACGAGAATAAAAGTTAGAAATAAAGTCTGATTCCTTCTAGAGAAAGACGACGGTAGGATCTCCGCGATTTGGCTAATAGTGACTACAGGAACGGGGTGAAATGGCAATAACACAGCGTGATTAGTATATGCAGCAATTTATGAAAATAAAAAAGCAAATATTAATGTAGGAGTCATCATATTTGTGTAGGATTTGGCTAATAAACACTGAGTGGCTATTCTATTATGGCAATACCTCTTAAAAATGCTAAATATTTGGCAGCACCTGCCGACCGGCTTTTTTAAGCTTACGTAATGTCTGTCTGTTTCTATCACCATGATAATTGATTGTTTTCTTAGAACTTGTGATCACCGATTAACTTCAAAATTTATAAAAAAACGTGATGCACATTTATGTAAGTACGTAATTCTTAATATATATTATCTAATATTGTGACCCTGTTCGCTATGATAACATAAACATTAAAACTCCTTACCACCTCTCTTACGACATTACATACCTCATCAGCGTGCAGGAATGCGTGTTGATCGTGTATTTCGACCTTAGTGAGGTGCGCGCGCAAGGACGCGGCGGCCGCAGCGCCGGCACCGCCGATACTACCGCCTTCTAGCAGCTCGTGACAACTCTCCACCTGGGGTTTTTAGAATATTTAGACAATTTTTTTTTTCTAAATATTCGATGGCGATGGGTCTAAACTGTTACTTTAAAATTTACATTGTCATCGTCTTTGTCACCTAAATCATCATCGTCACTGAAACCATCATGGTCATTAACGCCATCATCGTAACTACCACCACTATTGTCACTAACGCCATCATCGTTATTAACACCATCATCGTGACTAACACCACCAGCGTCACTGACACTATCAATATTTGTATTAAGCCCTGCTAGCAAGGGTAATTTGTAGCTCTGCTACAAATATAACATAACTTAAATTCACTACTTTATCCTAATTGGGAGGTTCGTACATCGCAATATGTAACTAAGTACCCACACCTCTTCGAGCTTTCTGTTAGACCAACGTGATAGGTGGTGAGCTGTATCGCCGTCTATATTGATCGAGACAACTATGCTTGTGGAAACTCCACAAATAACAAACATCATCATGATGAAGTGCTACTGACCAGTGTGGCGAGCATTCTACGGAGCTGAGGCGCTGGTAACAGCTTTCCGTCAGCGTCTTGTAACGCGTCGGCCCGTGCCGCCGCGCGTCTCGCCGCCCACACCGCGCTCGCAACCCCGCACGCACTTCCCTCGCTGATGCATGACAGCTTCACCTGGGGCATGGAATAGAGAATAACACACTACGCATAGAAGGGTAACTTTCCGCCCGCACGAATTCGTATCGGGCGCCGACTTCACCCCCTCTGGGTCTTACTTTAGTCGTAAGTAAAGTGTAAGAGGGAGAGTGTTTGACGGCGAGGGTTTGCTGTCCCCAAAGGATGTTTTTCGGGGTACCGAACAGAGCATATATGATAGTACCCCGCTAGCCACAAGTTGGTAGTGTGACTAGGGATCGACGATCCAACGGTGTTATGTTGGAAATTGTATATATACGTGCTGTGTAAACTTCGATACCGCGTTTCACGACTGCTAAAGACTGCATTATTGAATGTGGCGCCGGAATTAGCTGGCCAACTAGTTGAGTCCGCCACAAGCGCTTGGATTGGGTCTCGCTCGTTACGCGCTAGGCTTCACGCGGTAAGATCGAGATTTGTGTATGGAGTTCCCGGAGTTCGTTTGAGGAATAATAAATAGATTATAAAATATGGAGATAGAGTTTGAATTTGAACTCATGGTAAGAAAGAATGTTGCGCTAGAAAGAGTAAGCGAACAACGACAAATATTTAAAACTATTGAAGACAAAAGAGGCAAGATGTATAATTATCTAAAATATAAAACCTTCTATCAAAAGCATCATGGAAGGGAGGATAGAAGGAAAGAGAGGAAGGACTTCCCCTTCACAAGCCAAGAAAGGATAGAATGATGAATTAAATACAAGGTAAGGCAACAGGAACGTGGTGTCTTATTACCCCTGTGCTTTGGACAATGAGATGTTTTTTTTATTTATTTATTCAGAAAGAGGTACGGAAAGTGAGTAGAAAGTAAGAGATAATATTATGGAAGTATAATGAATGGGGTTTTGGTTGTTTATGCTAATTTAGGTTGGCTAATGAATGGGACGGAATGAAGTTTTAAAAAGATAAGGTGGTTGTCTATTATTGGATTGTCGTCGGAATGTAAGGTAGCCTCGCCAAACTGCCTCTGCAGTTTGTTGGCGAGCATGCACTCGTTACCTTGTATTTGTGATTAGTGCTTACATGTTTAACAAGTGTATTGACGTCATCCAGCAAGGCTAGCAGCTGCGCGCTCTCGGCGGCGGATAGCTGCGTCCGCGCACAGTGAGCTGCGCCCGCGGCTGCCGCCATGCCCGCCGACGTCCCTGCGCCGGTGCCGTGTGCCTTCATCTGTTGCTTCTCATCCCATGTCCTGTATGATAACGATCGTTTTAGGTTTTTTGATTTTTTTCATTGTGGATTTTTAGAATCAGCTCCGTAACGTAAAGTCTCTATCTGTAGTTAAACACACACTTGTCTTAATTTTATAATATTTCGGTCTTTGATAAAATATATTATTGCACGCACAGGAAATATAAAAATACTAACAAAGAGAAATAAAAGAGTACAATAGGCCTTATTGCTAAGTAACAATCTCGTCGAGCAACCTTAGGTGATTCTCACACTGCTCCGCACACTGCTCACGCGGTACGCTGCATCATTCGGGGCAGTGTGAGAATTTAATATAATTATTTCCCTTGTATTTATTGTATCATATTAAAACTTCACACTGGCTACGTTTTCAAAGTGGTAAAGCCGCAGTCACGATGACGAAAGTTATTGAGTGAATTATTTTACTGATTAAATAAAATCAGTACTTATTCGAATTTTGAAATGTTCTATAGGTATTCGACCGCGATCGTTGTACACCGCGCCTTAGGCGGCCCATCCTGCCCAATTATTCAAGGCCATTCGTGTAGTCTAATAGCAAATTGGTGGACGTAACCATGGTAACGACGACTATAATAACCGCTTCGAAGGCATTCGATGGTGGCGGAACAACTCCTCTCCGTCTCTTGTTTGCATTTTGAAACTCATCTGTCTCTGTCTATCGTTCGGATTATTTGAACTCATCCCCGCATGTCACTCTACCCTAGGCGCGGTACCTATAGCAGTCGCAGCCACACTATAAGTACTGTATCACTCTTATAGTCTGCTATCTACACTAATTAGTGACCGTAATGCGATGAGCATAATGTCAAGAATAGGGTAGTTTCCAACTAGTCAAATCAATTACTTTTTACTAAACGTCAAAACACGAAATGACTATGGAATTTGTATGAAAAGCAACCTGTGACGTCATAGGAAAACGTGACAAAATGACGCACTTATTTAATGTTATTAAGTACATTTTTCTTTATTAAAATTCATAAATAAGTTAAATACAAAAAGAAAACTTTTTTTAGTATGTAGCGGCGCGCTCCGCGCACGTCCGCACTCTTCGACGCCGCGACGAGCAAAACCGAGACGTGGTCAGGCCGGTCGTATTTATAGCTCGCGCAAAGTTTCCGGGGTGGAAAGCGACGCGCGGGCGCAGAGGAACGATTGCGCCGCGCATGCGCGTACTGCATATTTTACTTTAAATTATCCTTTTTTAATTGATAGATAATAAGTTTATAATGTGCAAACCTACCACTAGTTGCGTAGACATTTTGTACACATAATTAGATATCCCGAAAATAACAAGAACAAGGACAATTCATTTTACTACGCGAATGGAGTCTTTTATTTGCTAGGTGTAAGACCCCATTACACCTACAAGTACTTAATCAGAACTTCAGATCTGTCTTTATTTAGTAATCCGAATTTCATAATGTATTTTTGACCTAGGAATCTACCCAATTGAAATGAATGTTTATTTTGTACATGATAAATGAAAGTATCTAATGCATGTAGTGTACGAATCTACATAACTAGTACGTATAAGAATTTCTACATTTTCTACACTGTCTCTAGGTATATATATGGTAAAGGGTTAAAAGGGTCACATTAAAGCAATTTATCTATGAGAGCAATACTGCTATTTAGCATTTATTGATGTTGCGTGCTTGCTTTATAGATGAGTTGTTTCAATATGGCCTTTTTAAACCACATGAAGTGACAGCAAATGATGAGGTAATTTAGTACTAGGTAATATTAGTTACTCCTACATGTTAGTTCGATTTTACACTACTGTTTCCACTTAGCTTGCGGGTCAACAGCTAATTAGTAGTAGAAATTAAGGACAGTCTGCAGTAAAGTAAGTAGGAGATAAATCAAAACATATTTATTTGATACCGGGACAAATAATCTCTATTAACTTGCCAAAATGTTTAATGGTTATGACATCACATTGCATGGACTCATACATGGACTAGAAGAAAGTTAACCATAGAAAGAAGAAGGAAATTTCTTCATCACTTAGCTGCATGGATTTTATTCCATTGCCTTTCCCAAATGGGATGAAAAAACTACAATTAAAATAAATAATAAAGACAACTACAAATCAATCTGCATCTTGGCAAAAGATCAACATATTATTCTAATACAACAGCCGCTTCGGAGCTAGACAGGTAGGTACCTACATGGTAGTGCAGCACTAAGTACGCTAGTACTGTCTAGCAGCTAAAAAAAAGAATAATAGGCAGAGACATGGACCTGAGGCTGGTCTCGAGCGCGCGCGATCGGCACAGCATCTGCGCGCGATTCTTGTGGATGATGCGCACGCAGCCTGGCGGCTGAAGCCAAGCCTCGCCGTCCACCTGCGCATAGATACAAATTACTACAATAATACATATATACAATCATGAGCAATATAATGTACCCACTTTAGGACTCTGTCGCACTAACATATTTGACATTTAGTGAGACTTACAGTTCAATTTGTCAAAAAAGTTAATGTGACATGGTACCAAAGTGTATACATATTAATGCTCGTGACCGTACATTCTGGCCCATCATTCTTAGGAATCTCTTGCCACAAGAGATTCAAGAGTAATGCCACTTTACCATCACCTTGAACGTCGTTCATCTGATATTGTACATACCTGCACAGGCACGCACTCTTCGCCGAGGATGTTGATTTGCACTGCTCTGCACTGCGCTATGCGGTGCTTCTGCAGGTTGATGAGCCGCGAGGCTGCCATCTGTGCTGACCCAAACACTGCTACCACCTGGTGCCGTGAAGTCATAAAAATGAGGTAGGTCGTGCGTGAGGTAGGTAATACTGGTTTACTATAAAGAATTTCTTAAGTAATGGCAGGAGATAAAGAAGCTTCATAAGATCGACCAGTTTTTCTAAGCTCTTAGAGGTAACTTGGGAGGTCCTAAGATGATTTCAAAGATTTTTAAAACCATATTAGTTTATCCATAAACCTGCAGTGGTGTTATTGGGGTATACTTCGTAAATCTTCCTGTTGATTGAACTTGACAATATACAGCTATTTCGCTCCGAGTACCACCACTTTTTCCATCACCCACATGGAGCCACTCTTTCTAACAGCCATGATTTCACCTCTTACCTCAAGAATACGATCATCAAAGGAAGGTGCGAGAAATATGTCATCAGCTCGTGTCCCACCCCAGAAGTTGGTGCCGCCCATGAACGAAGGTATGTTCAAAACAACGATGCCTTGAAGTTCTGGCAACGGGATCCTTTGTCCGTCACATTCTAACTGCACGCGTTGGCCTAGGTGTCTGGAAATAGCAGGTTTAGTTCAGATTATCATCTAGAGTCAACAGTTAATCAAGATAGAACATTCAATGTGAAATTTTAGTGGATGGGATTTGTGATGTTTTTGTTTTTCTTGTCGCAAGTCAGTAGTCGTAAAGGTAAGTTAAATATATCTTTGGATATATTAAAAACTCTAAAAAATAACTAATAAATAACTAGGTCAGAAAGTTAGTCGAAAAGCCAAAGTCAACCTTAAATGACGTTTGAAATTACTCCCTAGGTGACAAAATATGGACGTATGTAGTAAGGATGTGATGATGATGAAAGTATGGTAGGTAGATATTATAAACTTCGACTTACCTGTAAGTTCTATTCACCCACTCTTTAGATCCCAGCACTCCATACCACATGTAGTTCCTCGCTCTAGACCTGCACTTTTCTGGATGTTCCTCCCTCTTATTATGAAAGTCCAATGTGATCTTCGCATCGATGCCAATTCCAAAGTAATTATTCATTACTGCCCGTTCATAGAACCCTTCAAGCAGTGTGTCGTCAGGGTCCATTAATGGACTAACGGCTGCGCAAAGAGCGTCGGCATTGGCCAGGAGACATTGGCTTATGAAACCCTGTGTTACGTGAGGCCAGGCGGGTAGTTGCACCAGAGGATTGATGATCGGGAGTTTCTTGGTCTTATCGTTGGCGTCTTGAGGTCTGAGGTGGTCTTTCTTCTCCGTTGAAGCACCACCTTCACCCCAGATTGATGAGACCGATGTCGATAGCCTGTTGGTGAAAATTAAGATTGTAAGGTTTTTACAAGTCAAGTGTTACGATGTGTGTTAATAAGTGTCTGTGTTTATCGACTACCACACCAGACCAGAGAATGCTTAGAAGCTGCCTTTTAGGAAAAAAGTTGAATGTCCCAAATTACTTATCGTCCAAGGTATTTTCCCAAAGTCAATAAGTCTTGAGTAAGAAATTTGAAATACCTAATTGAAAAGAACAAAACACTTGTTAAACCTGATTAAATATTTAGTTTAGAATGATGATAATATCTAATTTCAGAAGAAATTATTAGTAGGTATTATTTTCTTTGGGTCGCGCCGTTTCAATTAATCATGAGGCCTAAAATAGCATGTAGGTATAAGTCTGTGTTATTTCTTTTCCTTTGCGACCTGTTTTAGATGTACGAGTACAAAGGGCTCGGAACATAATTGAATAATTACTCTACGTTAATTGAAAACAGGATTCATTATTTTGAAATGTTACATAATATTCGTTACTTAATATTTTACCGCTGACACGTTTTAAAGAAAATTAGATAGAGTTCTGCACAGTATTTCACTTACTTGTCAGGTTCACCAGGTTTGAACAGACTTCCACAGGATATTCTCCGAGTAGCGGCAGGGGAACAACTCAGGAACCTTCCGTACTCAGGGTCTGATCCAAGCAACTTCGGATTATCAGACTGCCTCCTCTCTCTCTGAGGTCCAAGGCTGGGTTCCGGAGAGTGAACACTCAGAGTATCCGTTGCTTGGTCAAAGATATCACTTAGAACGGATGCCATTCGACTAGCACAGGTTTTAATGCTCTTTTTATCTTCGCTATGTGATGGCGAAGGGGGTTCTACCACAACGCTTACTTGAGGGAACGCTATATGATCTAGTCTCTCATCATCGAGTCTGTTCGCTTCGGCCCTCAGACTCTTCACCTTTGGAGATCCTTTAGGTGATTGTGTTGAAAGTCTCGAGTCTTGTTCCCGAAATTCTTCCGCTGTTTTTGGTAATAGATGCTTCAGACTTGAATCGTCAACGCGTTTTTTAAGACTCTTTTTTAATTGCTTTTTGAATGACTTCCTTGCTATGTCGTTACCCTCTTCAAACTGAGCTAAGCTAGCGTATTTGGTCTGCTCTTCGGCTTTAGTTACGTTTTCAATGTAAAACACACGATTTTCGAAACCAAATTTTTCTACCTCTGGTTCTTTGGCCTTTTTGATTTTGGATATGTATTTCATGTCTTTGTTTTTCTCTAAGCTGGGGTTTCTGCTGTCCATGGCTATGTCTGACACTGTGTCGGAGGTAAATAAGGTCGTATCATCAGTGTATGTTTCGTTTTCTCCGTTCTTCCCCATCATAGCCATAAGGACCTCTTGTCCGAGCATTGAACTTATATCATCCATGATAGATTCTCCATGTAACGTTTCGGAGTTCATGTACGTGTTGTCGGATATCTCTGGGGAATCAATGTGTGTAATCCCACCAACTTCATCAATGTCGCCGGGCTTAGCGTCAATAATTTCCGATATTAAGCTAAAGTCATCGCTAATGTTGGACCCTTCGGAACTATCAGCGTCAATCTCCAAATCGACACTGGAGAGTTTTCTCTCTGGTGTGCATTCCCCACTCGCAGGGGTGACTCGTTCACTCATCTCGAAGTGAACGTCATCTGTATATGGTTTATCGATGTCTATTATAGTCAATTGGTCCGATTCATAAGTTTCTCCCTGTATTAACGAGTCTCGCTTATCACTATCATCTGAGACAACTAGGTTAGGTATGGTAAGGCTACTACTATTACAGCGGGTTTCTGGCCTGTAGAGGTTTCTGCAGGAGTTAGTATCACAGGAGGAGAGGTTGGAGAGAGAGAGCCGATCCTGGGGCGAAGCCGAGCTGGCCTTGCTTCGGTCCGGCTTGCCTTCTACTTCCAGGCTGCTCTGGTCCGGGTTTGAACTTATCAACTTGGCTATGTCTTCATCTACATCTGGAATGCTGTAGACAATTAAATTAAAGTTAAAATCGATATTTATAGCACCTGAATGCTACTGATTCTGAGCAATAAGCGGCAAGATGAAAATTGCTCCATTCAATCTTTATATGAGACAGGAGATGGTATTCAGAAAAGGGAAGTATACAATTTGTTCGTAAGTATACACTTTATAAAGTATACAACCAGACCCGGTTATTTAGACACAACAGCTAAATAATGGTGATTGGTTTTTGAGGATACTGGGTCTTATATTTACATATTCACAACCGGCCAAGTTTTGCATACACCAGATTTTAAAAGGAGATTGGTAAGGCTCGATGAAACGCGGGTACTTAGTTCATCATGCCAGCTGTATCCTTGACTACTCTAATTGGAAATATTGTATACATATGTTGGGTTTGTGGTAACAATAAATCTAATCGAAATAACGGGATACTAACTGTTCAGGATGCAAAGAAGCAGCGGAAACAGCGGAGGCAGCGGAAGAGCGGCGACTATCAGCAAATGCCTTAGGCACAGGCAGAGCGTCGAGCACCGCGCCCGCGACCGCCCCCGCTGCCTCGCCCGCCTCCATTATCGCTTCCGCGCCGCCCTCCGCTCCGCTCGTGCAGGTGTCGCATGAATCTGTCGCTTGATGATGCTATTTGGAAAGAGAAAGAAAACTTAGTTTTTCATATTCGTCGGTACCTACCATTGAACATGGTTTATTTAAGCAAAAGAATAAACAGAGAGCCATTGTATTAAAAAAATATTTTTCATCTGCCCAGAAACTGACTTTAGCTACAACCCGGTTAACACAAAAGTAGCCTTTTATGCCACTCAGCTGCGGATGATGTTGCTGCAACGTGCGCGGGCGCTCTTCGCGCTGGCCGGCCAGTTTCCATGGTCAACTGTTCCTATAGTATAACACACTCACTCATGCATTCATATTAAAAAAAAATAGTAATAATAATGTTAAATATGTATTTTAGGTCAAGGAATATATTTGATATAAAAAAATAAAGATTCTCTCACTCCCCCCCCCCGCCCCCTGATCATCGCGTGTTGCTGCAAGGTGCGTACGAGTGATCGCAGCGCTCGCCGTACACTGTCCGCGCGCCCGGCCAGTACAAAAGTACAACTATTCCTATAGAACACACTCACTCATATAACACTACTCACTCCCCCCCTCACCTGTGGGTAATGTTGCTGCAAGGTGCGCACGAGCGACCGCAGCGCCCGCCGCACGCTGTCCGCGCGCCCGGCCAGCGAGCAGCCGCGCGCCGCCAGGTTCAGCTGCTCCTTTATAACACACTCATGCGTTCATATTCTTATACTGGTTTTTAAAATCTTATCGAATAACAAGAATATAATCTGCATAAGTAGTTTCAAACGTCGAATTTACTTATAATTTCTTTTAGTTATGCTATTTTGTATATTTCCTTCTCAAGTCTGTGTGTACGGTCACGAGCATTAATATGTATGCACTTTGGTACCATGTCACATTAACTTTTATGACAAATTGAACTGTAAGTCTCACTAAATGTCAAATATGTTAGTGCGACAAAGTCCTAAAGTGGGTACATTATATTGCTCATGACTCATGACTGTACAGTATAGCTTTTTTCGTTGAAAAGGTCGATTTAATAATGTTGGAGGTACTTTATATTAAGACTTATAAATATGACGTAGTAGATATATTATACAACGTTACCTTTTCAGTCTTTTCAATGCTGCCCTTCTCCGCTACCGCTTGTGTTTCAGGCTCGCTGTCGCTGGTCGTGTCGAGTGGCTCCCATGACCTGAACACCACTTGTTTAGTTAATATAAGTACTTACGGAATTTTAATCAGTTCAAAAATAAAAAGGAATCTGTGATCAGTGGTATTTGTATTATTCTAATTTTGAAATTATTAAAGAAAAGAAAGAAAAAGTTTCTAATAATAATAGGATTCCAATTTGAATAAAAAGCAATACCCGTACTTGCAGTTGGCATGGTCATGCGCGAGGTGCGCCCGCGCGTGCAGCAGCAGGCTGAGCGCGCGGCGCAAGCGGTGCGCGGCCCGCGCCGCCGAGCCGCCCGCCGCCTCGCCCGCCGCCGCTAGCCGCGCGCAGCCCGCGCGTAGCGAGCCCTGCGCCGCGCCCTCCACTGACCCCGCCTGCGAGCGTGTGCTTCCTTGTAGTACTTGTGACAGACATTTACGAAGAAGGTCATGTACGATCCTGACGACCCAAGTACCTACTTTAGCCGTAAAAGCGGTCAATTAGTTCACAACTTAGCTGCGTTGTCGATATTTTCCCCCTTTTAGTGCTTATCTTATCATTTGCAATGCTTTCAAATGACACCCTGAACCGTTTGTACCAGGAGAAAGGCTTCAGCGCTCCCCATTGGTCAGCCTGAGGTAAATCTACAATGAGTCACGTCAAAAAGGAAAAAGGTTTTTAAGTAAAAAATAAATCTTAACTCGTAAATCGTACCTGCATGATGTCCTGCAGATTCCTCAAGAGTGTGGTCTCCTCTAGGAGATCAGGTGGCACTGGGGGCGGCGGCGGCGCTGACAACGACCGCTCGAATGTCATGATTGACCAGCTGGTGGAATAGAGTATGAATGTTATTATGTTGTGGAGTTGGCGATAGTTCAACTAAATCACATATGTATCGATACCTGTAGGCTCTGCACGAGGCCTTTAACCAATCGCCGTTTGACGTCCATCTACGTAGATAGCGTTCGTATCGTTTATTAGTCGAAGCGCTTAATATAATTCGAGCCGCGGTTATCATGCAGACCTGGCTGCAATGCATAAGGCGAAAGGCAGAGGTGTGAGGAAGGCACCAAGTACACGGAGAATAACTCTTCTCTCTTGTTGTAAGATTGTGCAGTAAAGACATCACCGAGTTTTAGATACTTACAGATAGAAATAGAGATACGCAGTGAGTCGTATCGCTGACTATAACGGTCGAGCCAACTGTGTTAGTGAAAACATCACGGAGAAATCTGAGCAAAATAACGTACCAAAGGGTAATTCTATTAAAGCGGAGAGGGACAAGCGGACATGTATAGGAATCAACGAATTTCCGCGAGGGAAAAATAATCGAAAAGCCAGCAGTTTCCTCTCTTGTTCTCTCCCACACCGTGATTGGTTGATTTCACACAACTACGCTTGCGTGTACTCCGCTTTGATGGACTCCATTCTTAGGAAAGTCGGATGGCAGATTGTTCGAATCATACGCTGATTGTTCTGTGAAGAGCAGTGACTGTCAAAAAGATTATTTTCTCGTGTGGGTTGGGAGATCAGTAACGGACATCATCAACAAAAACCCCTGACATGGCTCAAGAAGATGAAACGTGGTAATACAAAACCCTCACCGGTCCAGCATCTTGGTGGAAGCCTTCTCGTAGCGCTCGATGAGCAGTTGCAGGTTGGCAGCATCGTCACAGGAGGCGCCCCAACCCAGCACTCGCGCCAGGTCGTTGCCGGTGCCCAAAGGCAGGACTGCTGTTTGCACTTGCCGCTAGAACAACATAGGAACATGTTAGTAATGTAAGGTAAGTACATTAAGATTTGCATGTACGCTGCGCCCTACACGACCAGTTACGGCAGTCACTAATAGACCATCTTGTGAGTAATACGCGTCGTTTCATTCTCACTCCCCGCTCCCCTCGTACTAACAGTGGCGACGTGGCGACTTCAGACGCGTGCGAGTATGGCGAGAGTGACAATAGGCGCGATGGGCACTTTCAATCACGATAACCAAGACTGGACGGTTTATAAAGATAAGCTAGAACAATGGTTAATGGTTTGTTTGGTTTGGTTTGCAGAACATAAGATCATGACTGTATCCTAAATGGGGTAAACAGAAGTACATCCATTACAAGATGAACTTATAAAATTAGAAAACTTGTAAAAAAATAGCCCAAAATCTTCGTTCGACTAAGGGATTTATAACTATGACTGTAAGGTTCTGGCTGGTCTTGGGGGAAGATAAGAAAATATTCCAGGATAGAACCGCCTGGAAGGAAATTGTTGGAGCTGTGCTTGGGCTCTCCCAAAAAAAGTTTGTGGACTTTATTAATTAGAATGATGGATTACGAATATAGGCGGGCACTAAGCTGGTAAGATATGATTTTTTTTAACTGAATCGAGACTTCCATTTAGTAAAATTTTTAAAATTAGAATATTAAATAAGTAACATATTTTTTAATGCTAATATTTTTTTGGTGTTATTGTATTGTCGCGTGACGTCCTCAAATTAGGAATATAATCTTTCTTTCTTTCTAAAATGCGTGCAGGTTTTCTGGCGACGTTGTGACTTGTAGATCTGATGACACCGATAAAGATTACAGACGAAAGATGTGTTTCTGTGATGACCCGCATTAGATCGCGAGGTGGAGTATACTCCTCGGTCATTGAAAGTAAATAGAAATAGATATTATGAAACTGTGTAAAACGTCTATTTGCGTTCATTTAAGATCATTTTCAAAAGCGACCGCGAAATACAAACTGCGCCTTAACATCATGCCTTAATAAAGCCTTTTTCTTGGAAAGGTAAAGTAGGAATCGAAAGAAATTCTCTAAATTGGAATTCTTTATCCCAAAACAAAAGTTTTTTCCCCACATAATATAAAAGTAATAAGGAAACACGTGATCCCTTCGGCTCAGTTTTATCTTTACCCTGATTTCAACTATTTTACCTTTATATTGTTCAATACAACCCACTGGCCATGGTATGCCTGTTGGAAGAACACTTGACTTTCAATGTGAGATAGCAGGTTTGTAAATCGGCAATTGCCTACACCAATTAATTTGTTTTCAAATTCATTTTTGGACCATACATATTATCAAGTGTTCAGTGGTGTAGGAAAACATCGTGAGGAAACCCAAATTCCCGAGAAATGCGTTTCGAAGGTATGTGACCTAACCTGTATTGGGCTGGTTTTCCCTTCGGGTTGGAAGGTCAGACGGGCAGTCGCTTCTGTACAAAACCGGACCTGTCAAATCTTCAAGTTAAGTAAGCGGACCCCGTGAACTCGGGATAACGCTAGGGAGATATTCGTTCAACACAAGACAACAGTATGCGAATCGTTTATCGTAAACGTTTTTATACCTTGGTATATTTTCCAAAGACACTCACATGCATATCCAACTTATCGACCTCCTGCAGCACCCAGCCGACGGAACCGTCACCGGAGCACACCAACACCCGTAGCGGGGCGAAGTGCCGAAACAATCGCAGCCCTAATCTAATAATAAAAAAGTTTATTTCTGAGAGACTTCGACACACGTGTAAGAAATTTTTCACAATGTTATTTATTAATTCTTGAAAAATAACAATATGTCACAAATACAAGCATAAAAACTAGTCATTAAATAGCCCGCCCCTACTGTTCCTGGAGCAAAGGTGCCCACAACACTAGCCGCATTGCCGCGCTGAATGGCAATGGCCAGCTTTTGGACCAGGAACGAGCCGGAGCGGGAGTCACCTGTTTTCTCCCTGCGCCTGAGACCCAATTCTGATACACGTGTAAGTACATAATTCAATGAAACATTTACTTACACAATTTAGAACAATAATAAGTTCTGTGTAATTCATCATTTAAATTATAGACGGGAGATGCTTTTTGATTATCTGTAAACTATATCTTGTCTGCCATCTTTTGGAGTTGAAGTATGGACGTACAGCACACGTCTATTCGTAAGAAAAGAATCAAGTCTAAACAAATACTAAAACAAAACTGTCGCACAAAATATATATTATAATATATTATATGTATATTATGACGTTTATTTAATTATCGCACTCACATCACATGCACCATAGCTACACACTGTTTTCACTACTCATTTATAGATCCTTCTTTTAGTGCAATATTTCTTCTTTTATTGTTTTGTTTCTTCTTTCCATGTGTAACACTAAGTCGTTTTTTTTTTGTACTCTTTATTTATTTTTTAGAATTTATTGTGCGGGTACTCGCGTTTCACCGATCGGCGTGGGTTGAAAATCAGTGTTGCCCTCTGGGTAAATTTTCACTGAACCCTGGCCTTTTTTGGTGAACTGCGGCACCCATATACCTTTATGTTTTCCAGCTAAATATTAATGTAATGTGTGTATATCTTCATGTTGTAAATGTATATGTGTGTCGTAGATTTTACCTGAATAAACTTTTTTATTATTATTATTATAACAAAACACGAACTGGGGGGTTAAAATGGCCACATCGAAGCAATTCATCTAAGAAAACAATATTGCAATTTGACATTTGCGCATATAAAAGTAAATGCGCAATGCAAACAAATGTCAAAAAAGCATTATTGTTTTCTTAGATGAATTGCTTCGATGTGGCCATTTTAAGTCCCCTAATCGTTCATGTACTTCGGCAGAACTAAACGCGTGCGCTTAGCAACTTATGTCTACAATGTATCTGAGTGTGTTTATGTGTATGTGTGTGTGTGATGTGAGTAATGGGTAACACCTAACAAATAAATACCTCGGCCCGGCACCGCTGAGCTCGAACACTTGCGCCGGGTTCAGGAGCTGCTTGAAGCGTCGGAGGAACTTCACGCCTTGGTTGTCACCTGGGGAGACAGGTGAGTATAAAAAGTTGTTGGGCGAAAATAACTAAGATTACATACATTTATCGCATTTGATTCCCGATGGGAACATTGTCGAAATCTTTGTGAGACGGTGTTTTGTTTGGTAAGGACACTGCAGGTATGATCGCCTGATTGTCCGAAAAAGTAAGATGATGATGTTCGGAGGGCACGCTAAGCCGTTGGTACCTGTTATGAGCCTTAAAAAATCATTTAGACTGGCCCTCAGTGGAGAAGTGTGTTGGAGTATGCTCCATACCTCCTCCGGTGGATTGAGGGGAGGCTTGCGCTCACCAGTGGGACGTATATAGGCTGTTTATGTTATGTATAGATTTATAAACTAATTGTAAAGGTTTTCCGTGAAGAATAATTTGATGATAATGTCTGTCTTAAAGTTTCTCATGTCGTACGGATCCTCAACGAACGCTTGGATTACCAAGAGTAAGTGGCTCATATTTTTGCGGTCGAAATACATAAGGACTTTCACTTTGCATACAGTTTCAACTTACAAGGGCAGCGTGTAAGTGTATACTTAAGTGGTTATTTAGTGAAAAGATACATCTGCATCACCCAGGACGCAATTAAGGAAACACTGAGCTGCCCAAGGAAGTGTATAAAGTCAAGGTCACTTCATACAAAACACCTCGTTTTACACAGACGCTACACGTTGACGTTAACGTACACGCCCATCCGTGTATGTAACGTCTGACGTCCATGCGAACGAAGACTAAACTAAGACCAAGTTGGATGGGGTAAACCTAGCTCATCCGATGGCGGGGAGCGGAGAGTTACCGTAGATCAAATTGCTTACTGGGAGGTCCACAATTTTGTTACCTACTGTCAAATACTGGAGAAATAAATGTATTTAAATTTATTATCCATATGTAGCGTTAACACGGATGTTCTCTACTTACACGGCCGGCTGTCATAGATGAGAAAAAATGGCAAAAAAAATTAACCTAACAGACCTGAGGGTGCCCAGTGAGCGCGAGTCTCAGTTCAGGGCGTTACCTGGGCCGATTATGTTCATCTATTGTAAAGCTCTATATACTCGTAAAGCTGCCATTGCTGCCATGTACACAGTTAAGTCTATTTAGTAATTATTTTCTTTCTTTTTTGGTGCAATAAATTATATTTGAAAGCTCACCAGATCTAGAGTTGACGAAGACAATGAGCGGCGAGGCGTTGGGAGGTCTGTCTGGCACCCAGGCGTCATCCGGCCCGACTGAGTGCAAGCGGGTGGGGGGCACGACCGACGCACGCGCAGGCCCGAGGGAGCACGACGCGCGCCAGCTTGGTTTACACGCTGCGTGCACGCATTTTCTACACCACACGCACCTGAAGTCTTGTAGCCTGGGGAGGGAAGGAATAGTTCATTTTACAGACAGTCATTCTGGTTTAGGAACTCAATTCTTTCATAAAAAATACATTTATTTTGTAAGTTTTGAAAAAACGTAGTTGGGATAACACTTAATCAAAAGAAAATGTATCCAAAACAGTGTATTTTGACCAAAAAAAAAACTGTGATAATAAATCGGAGCATTTTTTTATAAGAAGTGGCAAGTCATTTATTGTTCTTATATTAAGTACGGTCACGAGCATCAATTACACTTTGGTACCATGTCACATTAACTTTTTCGACAAATTGAACTGTAAGTCTCACTAAATGTCAAATATGTTAGTGCGACAGAGTCCTAAAGTGGGTACATTATATTGCTCATGACTGTAGATTATAAAATAAAACGAAACGGATTAAATAATCATACTTAATTAATAAGTTTGCATAAATTTTAATCTTTCTTATCCCGGTGTATTGAACCTTTGCGACACAGCAATATCAATGTCGGTCAGAAATTGTGGTAGCTCAGTTAGAAGTACCCATGGCTCTTACTATGAAGTCGCAGGTTCGAATCTAGCACGGACCCAATCAATGGCTTTCAAATTCATGATCGGATTATGTATAAATGTGCTCAACGGTGAATGAAACATCGTTAAAAAGTCAACGTTCTAGAGAAATGCGTTTCGGAGGTAGGTATGACACCTAACCTGGGGGGTTAAAAAAGCCACATCGCAGCAATTTATCTGCAAAAGAAATATAGCTATTTTACATAAAATAATGCGCATATAAAAGAAACTGCGCAATGCAAACGAATGTCAAATAGCAATATTGCTTTTTTAGATGAATTGCTTCGATGTGGCATTTTTACAGCCAGCCCAGGTATTAGCCAGTTCTCTCTTCGCGGGTTGGAAGGTCAGACAGTTCAAATCCTCAGGTTAGGTAAGCGAGGAAAGAAAATGAGAGATGTACCTATCTGTAAAATAATAAATGTTTCTTTCTTTCTTTCTTAAATAATGTATCTTTTATTGCGAACTACTAACAACCCACTTTCTATCGTTCTAAAAGGTACACAAGAAATACACAGGTTCAATGAATGTACCCAGCGCTGGGACGATACAGGTTGATTGAATTGGATGGACGGAACGTCGAAGCTCGGCGACCACTTTATTGAATCGCAGGCAGTAAGTATGTCGACGATTCGATCGCCAGATTTTTTTTGTAGTTAACTGGGTGCACTCTCCTATCACTTACCAGGATAATCCAATTGCCGATTTATAAAAAGTATAGAGTCTATTGGCTTAGTTTGTTTTAAAAGTTTGTTTTTTGATGAGACGAATTACTAAAGACGAAATGAACGAAACGAAACAACGACATACGAAAGGGGTGTGTATTCAAAAATAATCAATATACAACATATTACTTTAATAGATTATACAGGGTGTAAGTGACATGATTCAGACCATGATTCTGAGTTAACATCAAGTGGATATTTCCGTTGCAACATTCATGATTCTTTTTTAATGTTTTTAAATTATTTTAATTTCTATACATTTGCGATGGAAAATTCCACTTGATATTAACTCAGAATAATGAGCTGAATCACCCCTCTTAGTATTCGTTACGATGTCACTTACACCCCATACGAGTACGTACAAGTAGGTACGGGTATTAGTGACACCATAACGAATACTGAGGGGGATGATTCAGACCATGATTCTGAGTTGATATTAAATGCAATTATTTCTTGTCGAAAAATTCATGAATTTTCTTGTGTTTTTTTTTTAATTATTTTCAGTTCCATTCTTTACAATGGAAAATTCCATTTGATATGAACCCAGAAACAAGATAAATAGATAGATAAAATACTTTATTGAGCACAATGGACACAAAATACAGAGATAAGGACAACATATACAGAAAAGCACAACAGGCGGCCTTATTGCTCATGCAGCAACAAACAACAACAAAACAAGCAAACAAGGTCTGTATCATCCCTCAATGTTTTCGTTACGATGTCACTAACACCCTGTAAGTATATAATATAAATAAAGGTCATTCAATGACTCATCACCAAATCACTTAAACTTAATGTAAAACTAAACTTCATATTTTGTATGGGGGTTTTTTAGGATGTAGTTGTTCACTAAGACGGGATTTTCCAACATTCAACCCCTAAGGGGGTTAAAAGGGGTGGCAAAGTTTTTGTGAAACTTCTATTATATTCTATATTTAGTTTCAATAGGATTTCACACGAACAATGTCGCGGGTAACAACTATCTTCTCCCTAGCATTATCCCGTTTTTCACAGGGTTCGCTTACCTAACCTGAAGATTTGACAGGTCCCGTCTTTTACAGAAGCTACTGCCTGTCTGACCTTCCAACTGGCGAAGGGAAAGCCAGCCCAATACAGGTTAGGTCACATAGGTACTTCCGAAAATGCATTTCTCGGGAATGTGGGTTTTCTAACGATGTATTCTTTCAGCGCTGTGCACATGATAATCATTTATGATTCAAACATGAATTCGAAAACAAATTCGACAATCATTGCCTATGATGATATACTATGATGGATTCGAACCTACGACCTCAAAGTGAGAGGCAAACATTTTATATCAACTGGGCTACCACGGCTCACAACTAATAACACACGACTCTAGTGATATATATAAATCAAAAGAATAAAAAAAAAAGAAAAAAAAAGAATAAGAATAAAAGAAAAAAATAAAACATAAGAATTTTCAAAAGTCAACAATTCAATAAACATTTTACGTTTTCAGCTTTGGCTACCTTTTCCAGCTTACGCTAAATTTCACACTAAAGGCACTCTCTGCACGAGCCCTGAGGGCTCTCAAACTCAAGAAACCAAGCACAACTTTTAGTAACAAGAAACTGCTCGCTACGGGTGTATAACTTGCGCTTACTTATACACACCTATTTACCTATATAAACTCACGCCTATTTCCCACTAGGGTAAACAGAGATTATGGAATTCCATTTACTTTGATCCTGACTTTCGATTGATGAATGTAGACGTTCTCGTTCGACTCGTTCGTACACGCACGCCGTATGTACTGACCCTTTTCTAAGGACATCTCCAATTTGGTCAATGTACGTACGTCCTACTAATTCTTCCTCTGCCAGCCCTACCACCAACCATATATGGATATAATAATAATTTAATCTTCTTCTTATTTGCGAGTCGATGGCGAAAATAATAATTTAATAATTTATTTATTTATTAAAGACAACACAGATCCATTTATTTGTTAATACAATTCACTTAACTTATGTTACCTTATAACTAGATATGTATGTTCTCACAATATGGGACCAATATGATAATGTTAAGGTTGTACTTATTGTATGTTGCCTAACTTGAAGTTTTCTTATGCCTAAGATACACGTAATATTCCTATTATTATTTATTTTCTATTTCCTGGGTGTGTGGGCGGACCGCTGGGAGTCGCCATTGATGGCGCGATGGTTGCGACTGCACGCACACATATCTCCTCCCGCTAGACGACTCTAATTTGATTTCATAAATATGTATATATTAGTCTACTAACATTAGGATTAAGTACTATGTTACTAACATCTATGGACAATAGTCTGAAAATAAAGATTTTGAATTTGAATTTTGAATATTAATTTACGTAGTTTAAGCATCACAAACTGATATTTTTACACATTTTGTATATTTTATACTGAAATAAATTGTCTTATCTTAATATGACAGTAACTTTAATATAATCTCTTACATTGGTCATATGAATAGTATGAACCTACTTTGAATGGAACAATTCTCCTCTCTGACATTTTGATAAAGCCTTTACGTTACGCACGTAGCTGTGCTACGCAAGTACTACGATTTATCGTAGCAAATACGTGACTCTGAAATGTGATTTTAACAGTAACGTGCATCACATATCTTTATGTGATTGACTAGATACATCACGCCTGTACCCTGAAGGGGTAGGTAGAAGTGTATAGTATATACGCCCAATCTTCCCCCAGTTATGTTTAAGTTCCATATAATAGGAGGCGAGCGTAAACTAGATTTTAAATACAAAATAACATAGCATTAGGCCTGTATTCTCGAAAGGTAGGCAGTAATGTATAGTAACATCCACTCCTTGTTTAAGTCCAGTGTATCATTAACCGGGCACAAATCTTGGAGACTACGTGTTATCAATTATGTATAATACAAACATTAATTCAAACTCATAAAGTGGAATTTCGGTGGTTTAGAGTGTAGGATTTGAACCATTCATTCGTTTTCGAATAGAGAGTAGTTTTGGAGACGAGGTTGTACCCCGCTAAAGTTGGTGCTGTAACTAGGGATTGACGATCCATTCGAGTCATGTTGGAAGTTGTACATATGCGTCACGCTGTGTAAAATTCGTTAGCGCGTTTTATGACTGCATTATTGAATGGTAGCGCCATCTGTTGCATGTGGGCGGAACTAGCGGGTCAATTAGTTAGGTCCGCCACAAGAGCTATCATGGAATTTTTGGACTGGATTATAGAATTAACAATAGGTATTACGTGTACGTTTATGAGTGTATAGTATACACTTTGATGCCATGTCACATTAACTTTTTTGACAAATTAAAACGTAAGTCTCATTAAATGTCAAATATGATAGTGCGATATGGCTCTAAAGTGGGTACATGATATTGCTAATTACTGTACATACGGATGCCTTTGATGGGTCGTGAAGCTTCATACGTTAAACCTCAGAGGAGCTATTTACGTTATTGCTCCCGAATAATTGCTTTTGTACAATTATATCTGCGTACTCGTGGTCCAAGTGAACAGATCACTGGTAGTGGTTGCTAAGAAGAAATTGCTCTAAAGCAATAAGGCCGCCATAGTTGTACTGTATTTATGTGTTAAATCAGATTTGATTTGACGTTAAAGAAAATCGGGATAAAATGTTGGACTTATTATTACATTTTTTCTTGATTAAAACTCGTAAAAAAAGTTAAACAGTATACACAAAACGTATTTCGTTAGTCTATATTTAGTAATCAGAATTTCATAATTTATCTTTAACACTTTCAAGGACAGAACGTCTAATGACGTTCCGATTCTAAGGTGTCATACTAGCTATAATGAACCAGCAATGACTCATGGTCTCCGCCTGTGAAAGGGTTAACAGACGCAAACCAACTCTTCGCCATTCATTCCCGCTACAGTTCGCAAATTAAGGTATATATACACCGGTAATGTTTTATGCGGTGTGCACCTCCCTAGGGTGTGTACACGTGGCCTAATGTACAGTCGGCTCGGGGTCAAGGTCTGCTATAACGACCTTTTTGTACATTTGCACACATCTGTACATTTGTACACAACTGGCCCTTTCTCCAAATCTTGTCGGGAATAGCGCGGCGTGTTACAGAAACGTTTTTTTTTTTTTGACGTGACTTATTGTAGATTTGCCGCAGATGGCATTAACTACTTGGCCGGACAAATGGGGAGCGCTGAAGGCTCTCACCCGGTGTGAAGGCTCTCACCCGGTAATTACAGAAACGTTTTATTGTATTTCTTATTGAAAATATACCTCTAACCATAGACTTACGCGCTAACTGAACTGACCTAACGAAAAGGTTGCTTTAATAGTTTGTTAGAAACGTATTTTCTTCGCGTATTTTTGAGTGATAAATATCATTATAAGCTCATGACTATGTTCCCAATTGGGCTAGTCAAAGGTACGCGCGTCGCAAGATGAACTGAGTACTCAAGTTTCAACAGAAACTGGTCCAAGAACCTCCACTGATGAGACTTACATGTAATGAAAGCTTACGCTTTCCCTATGACTCTGGCAAAGTTCTGTCAGATTCTGTCCCGGGGTTCTTTTTCTACGACCATGTTTGTCCTGGCTAAAAATGTATTTCAATTCACCTCCATTCACCTCACAATCCATGCAATAGAAGAAGAAAACTTATTTTCTTACACGAACGAAAATCGACCCCGGAACATTTTGTTTCGTAGTCAGTCTACCTAAACACCGAACACGTCACGAACAAGTACCATTACATTTAATAGAACATTCCATTTTCGCGAAAGAAAAGTCTGCTTGAAAGATAGATTGACGCTCGAGTTAAATGGGATCTGCGGAGGTCGTTAAACTCGAATGTATTGTGTTAGGGTTTCTTCAGACACGGTATTGGGTGTTCGGCGTACTATGAAAAGATGAATCATGTAATCATGTAGGAGAAAACTCATTTGCACTTTGCTCCACTTGCTTTATTAAACAGGGTGTTAGTGCCATCGTAAGGAATAATAAGGGGGATGATTCAGCTCATGATTCTGAGTCAATATCAAGAGGAATTTTCCGTCGCAAAATTCATACCGGGTGTTAGTGACATCGTAACGAATACTGAGAGGGATGATTCAGACCATGATTCTGAGTTAATATCTAGTGGAATTTTCCGTCGCAAAATTCATGAAATTTTGAGTTTTGTTTTTAATTATTTTCAATTCCATATTGTGTTTTTAGCTGCATAGAACCCAAATTTCAATAAAAAAAACAATAATGACAAATTATCGAAAATTTTCGATGTAATGGAGACAACAGCTGCTCGAACGGGTCAACGGCCACACGCACCGAGCCGCGCGCCCCGCTCCGCACGCCCCGCTCCGCGCGCCCCGCGCCGCACGCCGGCGGCGGCGCGGCGGCGGCGGCGCGGCCTACAAAGTAGGCACTACGAACCGATCCTATTTCTTTCTCTGTCTATCGTAAATTTATAAATTTATTTTATTCTTATTCTTAAATGGACGGATAATCAACAGGCATAAAATTTATGGAATACACGTCAATTTTAAGCAGAAATCTAAAACAACCGACAGAATTAAGTTGACAGCACACGTCAAACGGTTTGCATACCAGCGAGATACCTTTTTGATTCGACCGGGTTATTCATTCATTTACTCATAGGAATCGGGGCCATTATCTACCTAAAACAGTTGAAACAGTAAATAATTGTATTCTTTGTTGTCATTAGAATAACTAACAACCAACTAACACAACCACCACAGATTAGGTAATTAGTTACCTACTATGTCAACCATCCACCAACTTAGTATGTAAGTACCTACGCAAAACCTCGCTACACAAAAATCGAGCGAGATCGCGTCTAGAATTGGGCGGACACTCCGCCAGAGTGTTGCCTATCGATATTCTATCGATACCTAGTTAAAAAAAACCAATAGTAGGTACCTATCGATAGATCTTTTAGATCAATACCCATTATTATTACAAAGCAAGACCTATCGGTACTATCGCTAGTATCGATCTAAATGTACTATCACTACTTTCGATAGTTTAGACAATTTTCAAGTTCAACAATTGATAATCTACCTATCGATAGTTCGGCAACTCCGCCACGTAGGCAATGTCGGCATGTTCAAAGAAAAAAATTGTCCGAGAGGAGTGATCTTATTTTTCTTGTTACATGTTGGTACCGAGGTACTAAGTACTAAGTTATTCGTGGTTTTAAATCTCATTGTTAAATCATCAGTAAAGAACTAATTAAACCTATCCTGTTCTGTGTACAATATTCATGTAACGGCTACGTGCTTACATAAGTACCTAGTAGACGGGAGCAACGACTTAACGTACCTTCCGAAGCTCGGATCATTTTACTTTCGGACAATCAGGTGATCAGCCTGTAACGTCCCAACCAAAGGCCTTATAAACAGATTTTTGTGATATGTCCCCACCGGAATACGAACCCGGACCCTCCGCATCCCATCGCTCAACCACTGGACCACATAGGCCAAGAAGGTTCTAAGACATAATTAAAGGATCCTGGGACGCAAGACCTCCGAGTTAGGGCTTGTTTGATCTGTCTTGATGGATACTCGGACGTGAATAGCCTCACGGATCAAGGGCAACGCACGCCAATAAAGTAGGCATTACGAACAGATACTAGGTATTTCTTTGAGTTGATAGGTATCAAGTGAAGTTTCCTGTCGCCAAATTCATAAAAAAATTAGATTTTTTTTCAGTCCCATATTGTGTTTTAAGCTGCATAGAACGCACATTTAAAATAAACAAATAAAAATTACTAATTATTAAATTTTATCAATGTCATCAATAATAATAATAACGTATCTACAACTTCAGCTATGCGCAGGTGAATAGCCGGCGCACGGGTCAAGGGCAACGCTCGCCAATAAAGTAGGCATACGAACAGATACTATTTCTTTCTCTGTCACTTGCACCATAAACATACTTCTCTCTCTCTGTCTAGTCGTCGGCTCGACTCGGCCGCGGCCGGCGCGTCGTCGGCGCGCCTTTGATGCTTTGCGCTAACGCCGCCGCGCGCTTCCGCTCAGTCGAATACTAAGCTTGATCCGAATCGCGTGATGTTTTTCGAGGATATTTTTTTCGTGTTTGTGAGTGTTTGTTTCATTCTGTAAATGAGTAGTGTCGACTATGATGATAGATCATAGACCATTTACTGCGCAAAAGTATGGAAGATTGTTGATGTTTATTAAAGAGCAAGGTGTTGTGTTTGTGAGTGCGTGTGATACCTACCTACCGCGGAGGAAACGCGATGTTGCATACCTACGTGACGTGACATGTTCTAGGGTACCTACCTAGGTACTTCATCCGAAGGAATAACAATTAAGGTAAGGCAAGAGTAGGGTTTTTATTGTTAATAATTTAGGAACGTTTTAATAACTGGTAGGTAGGTACCGTGCGTGAAAAATCGTGGCAGTAGGTGTTCTACTTCAACAAACAAGATTTTTAAACGTTGAACCACTAAGCATCTAAATACAAGAGAATGAAAACTCCTACCTAGATATCAACATCGTATCACGCACGCGTAACGTAGCCGCGCGTAAGTTTAGCGTCTGTGTGGCGCGTTGTTCGACTTACATTGCGGCACAGTAAAAATTCAAAATCTTAATTAAACATTTGCGACAAGAAAAACACCCACCATCATTTTTAGTACAATAAAATAGGCGTTCCATTTTTTTTTTCGTTACGATGTCACTAACACCCTGTATATTTTATGTTTTTTTTTATTATTGTAAATTGTATACCGTTGTAGTATGTTGTTTGTTGTTGTAGTATGTAGTCGTTACATGAGCCATGTCAGGGGCCTTTGGCGGCTCAGTAATAACCCTGACACTAGGGTTGATGAGGTCGGTATTCCACCTCACAACCCACACGATAGAAGAAGAGTATACCGTTGTGAGAAAATTCCACTTGATACTGACTCAGAATAATGAGCTAAATGATCCCCTAAGTATTCATTACGATGTTACACACACACACACACACACACACACACACACACACACACACACACACACACACCGAACAGTGGTTCGGAGAACGCGAGTCTCACAACTCTCACATCATAGTGTCATGGATTCAATTCCCCACTTCGGCTTTTAACCACTGAATTTATTCACGTTTGGATCATAAATAATTTTTATCACGTGGTTTCGTGGAATTGTGCCCGGTTAATGGCAATAAACTCGCCTCCTATTACATGTGACTTAGAGAGCTAGAGAAGAGTGGGTGTGTAAACTATACACGACTGCCTACCCTTTCCGGAAAAGAAGTGTGATGCTACATATGTACAGTCATGAGCAATATAATGTACCCACTTTAGGACTCTGTCGCACTAACATATTTGACATTAAGTGAGACTTACAGTTCAATTTGTCAAAAAAGTTAATGTGACATGGTACCAAAGTGTATACGTACATATTAATGCTCGTGACCGTATGTAATTATTATTTCTGAATAAACACCAATTTAAAAGTACTGCGCAAATGGTTTTTATTGGTGTTAATTCCTGTAGACACTGGTGCTAATTTTAAGTTATATCTGTCATTTTCTTATCCGCCGAAAAGGAAAGGGACGGGTAATCGACAAGCATAAAATTTATGGAACACACGTCATTTTTAAGCACAAATCTAAACCAACCGTTTAAAAATTTTACATCCGTCAATAACCCGACACAGTTAAGTAGACAGCACGTCAAACGGATTGCATACCAGCGACGTACCTTTTGATTCGCCCGGTTTATTCATTCATTTACATTCTTCCTAAAATTAAGAGCTGTGAATCATCCGTCCCTTTCCTTTTCGACGGATATGAAAATGACGGATATAACTTAAAATAAAATTAGGCGGTGTCTGCAGGAATCGGGGCCACTACGTAATTAAAAAAAAAAGTTATATTTGTATTTTTGTGTACGCTGAAAAGGAAAGGGACTTAACCATCTTTGTGTATTATGCGGGCGACACGAATGCGGTGCAAACCCGCAGTTGTCGGATAAACCGCACGAGTCTGAAAAAGGCTTCACAGACATTTGGAATAGCGTGAGAAAATCGCGACCGGTGTCAGCGGCCGTGAAATTGGATGCTTCAGAGCTTCTGTGGTGTCAGTTTCCAATCCCAAACACTCACGGATACGAATTGTCGTAAGTATAATTTATTTATTTTTATGGAACAAGGCTTGAATCACCTGATTGACCGAAAAAGTAAAACGTTTCCATGGTTCGAGAGGGCACGTTAAGCCTATGGTGCCGGCTATTAGCCGTAAATACACCTTCGTCAACCCACAGTGTAGCAGCGTGGTGGAGTATGTTCCATACCCCCTCCGGTTGATTGAGGGGAGCAGTGGGACGTACAATCATCTCCCTAGCGTTATCCTGTTTTTCACGGGGTCCGCTTACCTAACCTGAATATTTGACAGGTCCGATTTGGCAGTGGGACGTATATAGTCTATTTATGGTAATGTTTTTTTATGTGTTTATGTGTATGTCGTGACCAGATCGTAAAATTGATCATTTCATGATGTGGTCGACCATTTCATGAAATGGTCATATTTCATGAAATGGCCAACTTAAGTTGACCATATCGTTGAAACGTCAATATTTAATGTTGGCCATATCGTTAATGTAGGCGGTATCCATGCTATGTGGTGTAATAAAAATGCGAATAGTCGATTAATTTCTTAGGTTCAAAATTATGTACCCATTCGATATGGAAAATTGAACAATAACATTGATTCATCGATTATAATATCAATCAAGTTTTAAATATAATCGACACCAGCGCCACTATCGGTGAATAATGTTACTAATTTTACGATATGATTGTCAGCGTTTGGCCATATCATGAAGTAATCATGCATTTAGTTGCTCATATCGTTAAACGTTTTGTGTTAATTGATCTGGCCAAACTACATCATGATGTGGCCAACGAATGATGAAATGATCGAGCAAATCATGGAATGATCAATTCTATGATGCCACGACATGTACACAACAAAACAAGCCCAAGGAACATACAAAGAAAACAGACAGTACAGCTATGCTTGTCTCTAAGCAATGAGATTTCTTCCAGCTGACCTACGTGACAAGAGATAATGATGTGAGAAGATTATTTTCGAGTCACTTCTATACTGGATTGTATGCTTTCTAAAGTGAAGAAGGATTACATGTACACTTCTCATTAAGTAATTCTTCTTTTTATGGGAAGTACGTACTCATAATATTATGGTATGATATAGGGGTAGGGGACGACCCAAGAAAGTGTGGATGGATTGTGCAAAGATGGATATGTGTGTGAAAGATGTGAGTACCGAAATGACAACTGACAGAAATGAATGAAAGAGGAATACATGTTGTGCCGACCACACTTAGAGTTCGCGGAATGGAGGGGTTGGAGGGGGTTGGTTTGCTCGTACAGGTAGCCGCTAGTTGCACACCTCATTAACAGTATATGTACCAAGTTTGAAGCAAATCGGGTCATTAATGTTTGAACTATCGACCAGCAAACAAGTGAATCGGGAAGAACTCAGCGAATATGGAGAAAATTGAACACCGCGCCGTCATTAAGTTCCTCACCAAGCAAGGAAAATCCGCTCAGACGATTTTTCAAGAGCTATTAGCAGTTTACGCGGACTCTGCCCCTGGTAAAACCATGGTTTACAAGTGGCATAGTCTTTTCAAGCAAGGAAGAGAGTCGATTGAAGATGACCCCCGCTCCGGACGGCCCATTGAGGCCACCACACCGGAAATCATCGAAAAAGTAGAGAAACTTGTATTAGAAGATACCCGCTTGAAGAAGAAGCAGCTTGCAGCAATGGTCGGTGTATCCGAAACAAGTATTTTAAATATCCTACATCAACATCTTGGGATGACTAAGGTCAGCGCAGTTTTTAGAGCTCTGTGGAGAGAATAAGGAAGAAGTTATGGCCCGGATTGTTACTGGAGATGAAACCTGGGTTCACCACTATGAACCTGAGTCGAAGCAAGAGTCGATGCAGTGGCATAAAAAAGGCACACCTCCTCCAAAGAAGTTTAAGGTGTCACAATCGGCCGGAAAGATCATGGCCACTATTTTTGGGATACAGAAGGTATTTTGCTGATTGATTATAAAGATCGTACATACATACATACATAAACTCACGCCCGTAATCCCTAATGGGGTGGGCAGAGCCACAAGTAATCAAAGACAACTTGCAGCCACTGTAAAGATCATGGTGTGACTATAACGGGACATTACTACGCTTCTTTACTGGATAGATTGAAAGAGGCTATCAAGGAAAAAAGAAGAGGAAAGCTGTCAAGAGGTGTGCTCCTTTTGCACGACAACGCACCCGTCCACACGTGCCATGTTGCGACGGCTGCCATTCACCGATGCGGGTTCGAAAAATTAAACCACCCGCCTTACAGTCCAGACTTGGCCCCCAGCGATTATTATTTGTTCCCAAAAATGTAAAAGGAACTGCGTGGACGAAAATTTGGCGATGATGAAGAAGTCAAGTCTGCAATTTCGGCCTATTTTGACAGCAAAGAGAAATCTTTTTTTTATGATGGAATATACAAATTATTTGATAGATCCGGAAAATGTGTTAAGGTTAAGGGAGAATATATTGAAAAGGAAAAATAGTTTCGTGTTTAATTTCGACCCCCTTCCCCCTCATTCCGCGAACTTTTTGACCTCCCCTCGTATAAGAGCAGGAGAATGATGATGAAGGACATGGGCGACAGACTATAAAGTTGTCACAAACCCTTTTATATCAAATCCATTTTAGAACGTCATACTAGGGCTGAAAATCGTCTTCTGATTCAAAATAAAAATCTTAAATTCATTTATTCGTGCGTATAGTATTAGTACACTGCGTACGGTACTGATTATTTGTGGCTCTGCCCATCCCATTAGGGATTACGGGCGTGATTTATGTGCCCATATACGTTTAAATTGTAACGTAAGCCGAGTGCAGTAACACGTTTCACCACTTTAACTTACGCCTTAGTAACAAGTACTTATGCGTAGTTGCCAAGAAGTGGCATTTACAAAGTGCTTCAAGCTCGGAATGTTATAAAGAATAATGACACAGAGCAACTGGAGAATATATTCTCCCCCTCACTGTTTTGTAACTGGTTGTGGAACCAGATATATTTTGCCATTTTCGTAAATATACATATAAAGTAATGATTACTGAGAGGTATGATTCAGACCATGATTGAGTTGAGTCTGAGTTGATATCAAGTGGAATTTCACGGATGTCAAAGTTTTCATTACGATGTCATTAAATACAGGATATTTCCATTCATAATTATGCTTCCATAACTAGTTACAAGTTACAAATATAGAAAAATTATTCTGCTGGTTACAAAACAGAGAAAGAAAAATCTTATCTCGTAACTGGTTAGGTAAATCTGATTACCAAAGTCGGTATAGCCATTTTGGACTAAACGGACGACGTAACCAGACTTCGCAATTTCCATATTTCCATATTACTTGATGTCTCCGGGAGCATAAAAAACCTGTCTTCTTCACTCTATTGGACTGAGTTAGTCTTCATAATTGTACGCACTCATTTGTCGCCAGTCGTAAGACCGAATGTTATTTTAAAATTTAAACCGCATTGTTTAACGATTGTGTCTCTTTTTCAACATTTGACTCGCGCCATTGTGTTTTATAATACATAAATTTACTTTTTGTAAAGTAATTTATGTGTAACATTTTTATGCATACATCAAAATAATGGCCCAAATTCCTGCAGACACATCCTATTTTTATTTTAAGTTATACCTGTCATTTTCTTATCCGCCAAAAAGTTAAGGGACGGATAATTATCAACAAGTTAATTTTAAAACGAATGAATAACCCGAGTGACTAAAATAGGCGAGATCGCTGGTATTGTAATCCGTTTCATGTGCTGTCTACTTAACTCTGTCGGGTTATTGGCCAATGTAAAATTTTTAGACGGTTGTTTTAGATTTCTGCTAAAAATTGACGTGTATTCCATAAATTTTATGCCCGTCGATTACCCGTCCCTTTCTTTTCCAACGGATAAGAAAATGACAGGTATAACTTAAAATAAAATTAGATGGCGTCTGCAGGAATTAGCACCAATATGATATTATATTTAAGTACTTAAGATTTGTATACAATTACTGTACTTAAATGTTTATAAAACTAGAAAACATTCAAACATAATATCTTCAAAACAAAATAATATACAATCTGTCAAATAATATTAAAAATAATAATAAAAAAAAACAGAAAATTAAAAGTAAACGTACTTAAGTAATACTAAATTAATGTTTACTAAATGTTATATTAAATATCACTTCGTAAAATTAAACAATAAATAATTGTATATTTATAACATAATCTGTTATTTCTTTTGCTGTTGGTTTTCCGAAGAAAATAAAATATCTGTTATCTGTTTTTTAAATTTTATTATTTAGTTATCTAATAAACGATTACGTTGTCCTACTTTGCAAATGTTGTGTGCACCTATAATTGGCTTATGTAACAGTCTAATTCCTGATGTAACTTTTATTTTATTTAACCCCTTACCGCATGCGAAGCCATTTATGGCCTTTAAACTTTATGATTTTTTTTTCTATATAAAGTGAACATCGAAATAAATAAAATAAACTTTATAATAATAAGTGTTCTATTGTGAAGCAAAACGTATTTTTTTTTCTACGGTAAGTCATAAATGTCATAAGTATTTGAAGTTATAATGCATGGCTTCCGGCAAGTGAAATGCAACAAGTGCAGTGAAGTTTTGATCAATGAAAAATAATAGTTTATCGACGTTTCAGATCTTCAGTAAAAATAGTTATATGCTCATTGTATCTTCGACCATACCAACAGTAAGTTTTTTTGTATGTGCATTTATATTTATTTGACTTATGACCTTTTTTTTGTAAAATCCATATATGGCTTGGTATGCGTTCCCGCTAAATTGCTGTCTTGTCATATCTGGCTTGCATTCAAAGGTATACAAATGCAAAAAAGCTTTTTATCATTTCTTCAGATATGGACTGTGCACGGTTTTATGGTTCTTCAAAGCATGTAAATCCTATCCCTGGTGATGATTTTTTGAGTGAAGATGAGCTTGTTTCCGATTCTGACCGGAGTACGAACTTACTACGTCACATTCCCCAATAAAAATCAATTATGTAAACAGCGACAGTTACATGGCACTGTTTGATTTCAAGCTTGCAGTTTCAGAACAAGACAAGGACACCCAGCCAGCCTTCTTAGTACACCGATAACGTCAAGAGCCGGAACTCCATCTAGTCGAGGAGCTCGTTGGCGCAGCGGTAAACGCGTTCGGTCTGCGATCGTTGAAGTTAAGCAACTTTCGCAAAGGCCGGTCATAGGATGGGTGACCACAAAAAAACAAAATTTTCATCTCGAGCTCCTCCGTGCTTCGGAAGGCACGTTAAGCCGTTGGTCCCGGCTGCATTAGCAGTCGTTAATAACCACCAATTCGCACTGGGCCCGCGTGGTGGTTTAAGGCCCGATCTCCCTATCCATCCATAGGGAAGGCCCGTGCCCCAGCAGTGGGGACGTTAATGGGCTGATGATGATGATGATGAAACCTCGAAAAGCACCAACCAGGCATCAAGATCTGCCGTTGACTTCTGTACGCACTGACGGTGTCGATAATTTTCCTATTTGGGTAAAAAATCAACGTCAATTATATCAATTCTGCTCAAAGCTACGTAGATATACAAAATGTGAAAAGTGCGAAGTTTTTTTATGCTCCAATGACAAGCGCAATTGTTTTAGAGATTTCCACAAAATGTAAACGCTACGCATACGAAGCCATATATGGCCCATACAAATTTTGCTTAAACACATACGAAGCCAAATATGGCTCTTCAATTTATTTTTATAAATAATAACTATAAAAAATATTGTCTTGTATTTTTTTGCAAATAATAAATAAATAAACACATTTTCGCAAAAAAATATTTTTTTATTTACAATCTTCATAATTCATGCAATAAGGGGTTAATGTTTTATTATATAAGCTGTTGGTGTACCTTTTTTATAAATAAAATAAAATAAATAAATAAATAATGCCTGCACAAAACTTCGCCGCACATCAGGCTGCATGGCTATTTTCGATTGCTTTCTCTCACGGGAAAATCCGAGTATAAAAATAAAAAGCTGCTTTGTCTCTTAAGATAATAAAATGCGCTTTTCCTCATTGCTTTTACGCGGGAAAGGTAAAAGTAAAAGGTAAGGTTGATGCTAAAGAGGTAAACATAGTATATTCAATTATGCATAAAATACTAAAATTTAAAAACCTATGTTGGTAAGTTTTGGAGTTTCGTATTATCTTTGACCGCCAGAGGATATTTTGGTGTATTAAGTATACTTATCATAATGTAAACAAAGCAAATGGGTCAATCACACATAACCATAATGACAGTCACATTCCCTTTATAGTAGAGTTAGGTTCGAACCTTTTTTAGTCCTTTCCATAAATGTAGTTAGTAAACGCACGTAAAAGGTGGTTAGGGTTAACCCTTTTGGGGTGAACGTACGAGTTAAAATAGACTTGAGCTTAATGTGACTCAGACATTACGGTTTTAAAACAAGCTCTTTATATATGCAGACAAATAACAATTAACAGGAGAACAATGATACAATAAAGTTGTTTTTTCATTTATATTAGTGATGACCTTTGCAGTCTGCTTCTATCGTGTGGGTTGTGAGGTGGATTACCAACCTCATCAACCCTGGCGTCAGGGTTATCATCTCGCAACGGCTTAACTTCATCTTACTTTTGGATAATGGGGTGATCAGCCTGTAATGTCCTAACCAAATTAGGGATGCGTTGTCTTACGCGTAGAGAATTAGATAAAATTGCAGCGGCCACCCGTGGCCGAACCTGTCGCGCAGGGAGGGTCATGACCCAAATTCTTAAAATGACAGGAGTTATGTTCGCCAAACAACGTTATTTGAAGCTACTTTAGTATATTCACTAGCGCTGTACCACACCCCGGACACTTCATACAAACAACCTCGTTTTAAACAGACACTACACACGCTATTTATATATTCGTGTATGCACGTCTGTTCCAATCTAACTTCTAAACCAACCTGTCAGAATTTGACAAATGTGGTGTCACTATAATCGTCTTGATTGTCCGGTGGTTATAGGCTATGTAAAGTCACGCTAAAAAAAAAGTTATTAAAAAGTAAAAAAAAAAGTAAAAGGTAGGTGGTAAGGTAGTAGTAGTAGTTATTTAAAAGTAATTAGTATTATGTAAAGTAATTTTTGCTATTGAGAAAAAATTCAGAGAAACATACCTATTTTCTTGTTTCAAACTTTTTAGAGCTTATTTTTTCCGTAATAAATAAATAAATTGTCTTTATTGCAGAAACCATAGTTCCATACAGAGTTTCAAATAATTAATAATTGGTAATCTGGTTTTAGTTTCGGGTTATATTTTATCGTAATCGGGTTTAAGTTTATAAACTTTTATTTTTTTTTATCAGATTTTTTTTTATTTAGTGCAGGCTAGTTAGACAAGATAATAATAGTCCTCACCTGAGCACGGATCCGCAGGTCTTATCACACACGTCACATTTGGCAGCCACGGGTAGGTTCCCTTCCAGCCATTGATGCGGCATTATTATACTCTGGAACAATATTGCACATATTTAGTATTCAAACTCAAAAATATCTTTATTCATTAGGTAACATAGTTATACTTTGAATCGTCAATTTTTACATAAGTGAATTTTTGTCGAACGTTTCATCCGCTTAACACTACTGCAGCTTCTCACTACCACATCATACATACCATCAACTAACATAACATAAACTCACGACTATATCCCAATTGGGGTAGTCAGAGGTACACCCATTGCAAGATGAAATAAGTAACCACACCTCACAGAGCTTTCTGTTAGACCAACAAGATAGGTAGTAGTACTCTTCTTCTTAATTCATATATCCTAAGTGAAGCGTGAAGAGTAGGTTCTTAGTTTATCTTACGATGGATGTATATAATTGAGAGCACATAATCGAAGAAACAGGTTGGAATCTTACTTGGATCATACATCAACTTTGCATTCCACTCATCCGCAAACTTTACGACGCATGGAGCTCCGCTATAATATTATATTAAAAGGTCGTTTTGTGTATTATAATTAAAAAAACACAGCCACGAAAATACCGAGAAAACTTCACACAATAGACGCTATTGTTAATTGATATTACACGTCTAGTATATAATATCTCAATGATCGTAATTCTTACTCATTTTAGTGTAATTTTTCCGAAAATAAATAAATTTAAAATTCAATAACAATTTTCTTCATCGCCGTTTTTCATTATTTTATATTTAGCTGAGCAGTCGCAATTAATCTGCTTTTTCAAGAGGAATAGTTGAATAATGGTTAGAATTTGTTTAAACGAAATTACAAAGCCTTTGTCCGGGTTATGGAAGGGTCCGTACGATTTCCGGCGGAAAGCGGAAATCGAGTTAAAACACAATACGTACATAAAACTCACGCATAGTTCCCACAGGGATAAGCAAAGACTATGGAATTCCATAAAAAAACATAATGAGTTCATTTTTGTTAAGTTGTGGACTTTGAAAACTATTAACAAAATTGCACTTATTTTGCAATGTTTATTCTTCAAAGAAATAAATAACTACGTCATTGCTTAAGCAGTGTATTCTGTACACCCCACTCCTCACCAGCTATGTCTATGTTCCACGTAATAGGAGTCGAGTCTATATTGTCATTAACCGAGGACATATCCTGGAAACCACGTGATATTCATTACCTATCTATGATCCAAACATGAATTCAAACTTAGAAGGTCGAATTCAGTCATTTTCAGGGCTAGTTATCTTAAAGATTGTTTTAGTGAGAGCCCATTCCCCGTTTTTTTATGTATTCAGCCAAGTACTGAGAACCATTAATCAAAAATGTGCAATCGTCAAAAAAGGTTGCTATTACGTTCAAAGAAACCTAAAAACCATCCTACTTGTGTGTGTGTGTGGTGGAAAATTTAGAAGGTCGTACATTGACAAATTGGAGATGTCCTTAGAACAGGTCCGGTAAGATCTATTCTGAACCGGCGTGCGTGTATGAAACGATCTCAGAACAATAACTAAAGCATAGAAGGAAGGCTAAAATAGCAACAGAACTCTATAATTCTGCTCTACTTTATCTTACGGAACCGGCGTAATGTTAGACAAAGACGCATATACAAAAATTGTTTCGTAATTTCGTAGGTTGTCACAAGTTTTTCATTGCCTAGTGTTGGGTTTCACTTTAGTAATATGTCGATAAAATTAAATTTACTTACAATTAATGTCGATAAATTTTTTTTACAAGATTTCTTTTTGTAGGATGCAATTATCTTCTTCTTAATGAAAGGAGACTCTGTCTCTGATAGGTAAGTATCTAACCATTTTTGGATTATATTGTCTGGTTTATATTAGTTTGGAGCTGCAGCTCACATTCAGGAAGGAAAGAAAATAGCCAACTGTTATCGTTTCATCGGTAAGTATTTTGTAATATTCGAATTTATTTATGATGTCATCCGCCGTGCACTGGTGTCGATCGACGTGCCGTGCAAATTGGAACCGCCGCCGCCGGGTCTAAGCCGCACAGACGGTAAGAGGCCCGATGGGGTCACGCCATAGACATAGAAAAGAGTATGGACTGGAAATACCTACAGAAAAAACGTGCCACTCTGTAAACATAAAATGGCGGTCTTTACTAGGGCTACAAGCTGTTTCAATACTAGGATTACCATACTCGCACGTACTAGATATAGCATTATACTTAAAAAAATACGGCATACAAGTATTCATAAGAGAACAGAAAGGGAAAGTAAAAGGTAGGTAGGTGGTGTACTGTATCTTTCGTGCAAAACTTGTAAGTATTGTATGTTGCGTGCAATAAAGTATATTTGTATTTGTAAAGGAAGGTTTAGTCAAGATTTATCTAAGTCGCTTACACAAATCTATAACATTCATTACATTCTTTATTGGGCGCAGTTCGTATCAACCTGGAGTGTTGGAGTAGGAGTAAATAAGAAAAGGAGGTAAAATGAAATATAAATTAGATCGTAAATCTGTTCATTAGCAAGTATTTATTTCACACGTTATTAATTATGTACATTATATTTACAATAAATACAAATTTATTAATTTCTAAACAGTGTCAATTTGCTTAGAAACTGTCTTTGTGACACCCTGTCACATTGTTTTTTTTTTTTTCATTAAGTCGTTTGATCTTGAGGCGGGACTTGTTGAGCTTTTCTTTTAAATTTTTCATCTCGTCTTCTTGAACTGACTGAAATAAAGTTTAATAATAATAATGTTAAAATAGTATATGTACAAAATAATCTATAAAAATAAAAGTAAAATATATCTGATTTAAGTGCATTGTGCAGCTGGTTGAATTATACACTCTATATATGTATATCATGTTAAAAATATAAAAAAAGAAAATTATTTGATATACCTTTTCATGTAAATCCAGTCGACACTTTTGGATTTAATATCTGAAATCAAAGATAATAATAATTTACTTATATAAAACGTGTACAACTCATAATTGTTTAGACATAAAACAACTACAGACTTAGTATATATACTAAGTTTATTAAGTACATAATAATATGTAGTTGAATGATAGATAGTATAAACGTGTTGTGATAACATGATACAAATATCTTATCTATCTATCCAGCAGTGAGATGATGCAGGCTAGGCTGAAATTTAAATTTAAACACCATTTCATCTGTCTGATCTATGTTCAATGTAGGAATAGCATCGTCTCGAAGACGCCTCCACTTTGAATTAGGAACACACATAAATGAATCCGCAGTAAAATGTTTCGAGCAAATACGGCTGTACTTATTTGGAATCCAATTTCGTCTATTAATGCGAATTATCCATTCTTTCTCTTTGTTATCGTCTACAGGAAATCTAAAAATTAAAAGTATCGATAATTTTAGTACATCACTATGGACAATCAACATAACCTCAAATCAATTCCGTATTCATCGATGAAACGTATAATATAATGGATATCTCAAATATTTTATGCTACAAATCTATTCAGCAAAACATATTACTTTCCTAAAATTGTTCAGCAGTTCACATTTCACTAGAAAATTACAAAAAACTTACCGATGAAACGACAGAAGTTGTTGGCTATTTTCTTTTCTTCCTGAATGTGAGCTGCAGCCCCATACCACACAAGACATAATGTCACACAGTCGAGACACTCAATTATTTGATATAAATAAAAGTTTCTTTCCATTTATTTGGAAAAATATTGTTAAATTATCACTTAAAACAATCTGAACACAAGACACTCGTAAACACAGTTGACGCGACCGTGTCAAATAGTTCGGTAAATATAAGTAAAATCTTCTTATGTATGTTACTATGTATTTGGCCGAGTTAAAATGAGTCCAATAGGTCCAAATGACATTTCATGTTGTGACAACCTCGGAAAAAATGAAGCAAAGAGCGAATCATTTGTCCTTTTCTCACTCATAGTTTGTGTCGTAAGCTAGAAGAGAGCCGGTTTATAGTTTCTGAATTCTTATTTTAGCCTTCCTTCTATGCTTTAGTTATTGAGTGATTGAGGAAACGATTGATGAATGTGGAGGAAGCAAGAGAAGTATGTCAGGATCGAAGCCAATGCAACTGGAAGTCTCTGTAAGCAGAGACTATTACTATTTCCCAACGGGGTAAGCCCCGTTGGGAAATAGTCATGAGTTAAAATTTAAAATGGCTATTACGCGGCTTCTTCACATTGGTATTTGCAAGTCCCTTGAGCGAATGAAGGCAAAATGTTCGCTTTAACGCCGCAAAAAGTACCTACGCACTTGTTACTCGAATTACAAATAAGAACAAGCTGTAAAAGAGAATTCGTAAAATGTTCTAAGCACAAGGTAAAATATGAATAAGGAATGTTTTGTTTGAATTTCGACTTGTTCTTTTACGCAACGTCTTTTCGACGTACTCTAATAATAATTTGAATCTAAATAAAAAAAAATATTTTGTTGGTAACAAGTAATTAAAAGTATAATTATTTTGTTTCTTGTGATGATTCTTTCTTTTCTTTGAACAATTTTCGCTAGGAGCTTCCGCCCTACCTTATGCGTGCGACACCTCTGTGTCAGTGTGAGACAGACAGATCACTGAGAGAGACAACACATATTTCTGCTTAAGCGTGCCTTTCCAACAGACATGTGCTATGCTACGATGCTACGGTTGCGTTTGATATCCACCAACCATATTCATTGGTGCACATAGCATAGCACCGGTGGAAACGGATTCAACTAAGTAGGATAATGTTTTTTATATGGAAGGATGCGTGCTATAGATGTGTGCTATGGATGCGTGCTAAGGATGCGTGCTATGGATGCGTGCTATGGATGCGTGCTATGGATGTGTGCTATGGATGTGTGCTATGGATGCGTGCTTCGGATGCGTGCTATGGATGCGTGCTATGAATGCGTGCTATGGATGCGTGCTTCGGATGCGTGCTATGGATGCGTGCTGTGGATGCGTACTTTAGCTATGTTTTGAGCAGAGTACTATCGATACGTAGCATAACTCGTAGCACAGCTACTTTGCGGAGGCGCATCTTCGCAGCGAATCTTCCTCGCACAGCTACATAGCTTAGTATTGGTGGAAAGGGTCACATAGTTTCGTAGCGCAACTTATAAATCTTCGCAGCATAGCTGCATAGCACATCTCTGGTGGAAAGGCACCCTAAGACTCAAACAGACTGACGTGGTCCCCATCGGGGGGTGAGGTAAATCAAGCTTGCTCTAAGTACGTATCGATGCGGGGCTTTTTTTTTGACGTGACTTATTGTAGATTTGCCGCAGATGGCATTAACTACTTGGCCGGACAAATGGGGAGCGCTGAAGGCTCTCACCCGGAGGTGCGGGGCGGAGAGCGTACCTTCTATACGATGTATTATTGTTTATTCTATGACTGAACGTAAAGAACACTATTTCGCTTCGCTCCCTTTGCTTTTATAAAAGAGGCGAAACGAAAATAGTGTCTCAGGATTATAGTAAGTGGAACTCTCTGTCTACCCCAACGGGGAATAGGCGTGATCCTATGTGTGTATGTAATCGTCAAACGTTACTATTACACAAAAGCTTTAAAATAAACCTGGGCCTAATATGTATCTGACACTACAGCCGACAAAGCTCGCTTTGAAATGTCAAATATAAATTAAAATATAGTCCGGGCTAAATCCACCCTTGCTAGAGGGATTAATGAAATATTCAAGTCCGCGGAGACCTTGCTTAAATGGATTGAGGGGATAAATAGACTGGTTTATAATAACTACGTATACTTCATATCATAGTAACCAGCGCTTAACATATAACATAAATAGCCTATATACGTCCCACTGCTGTGCACAGGCCTCCCCTCAATCAACCGGAGGGGGTATGGAGCATACTCCACCACGCTGCTCCACTGCGGGTTGGTGGAGGTGTTTTTACGGCTAATACCACCAACGAACCAATGGCTTAACGTGCCCTCCGAAGCACGGAATCATCTCACTTTTTCGGACAATCAGGTGATTCAAGCCTGAAAAGTCCTTACCAAACAAAGGACAGTCTCACAAAGTGATTTCGACAATGTCCCCATCGGGAATCGAACCCGGACCTCCAGATCGTGAGCCTAACGCTCTAACCACTAGACCACGGAGGCTGTTACCAGCACTTACTTATCAAGTATGTAGTCGTTAAATGGACCATGTCAGGGGCCTTTGGTGGCTTAATTAAACCTTGACACCAGACAGATCGTCCAGAGAGATTGTAACCTTGACAACGACCTCCGTGGTCCAGTGGTTGAGCGTTGGGCTCACGATCCGGAGGTCCCGGGTTCGATACCCCAAAAATATCACAAAAATTGGTCCCTAGTTTGGTTAGGATATTACTGGCTGATCACCAGATTGTCCGAAAGTAAGATGATCCGTGCTTCGGAAGGCACGTTCAGCCGTTGGTCCCGGTTACTACTTACTGTGGTAAGTAAGTAGTCGTTACGTGAGCCATGTCAGGGGCCTTTGGCGGCTCAATAGTAACCCTGACACCAGGGTTGATGAGGTTGGTACCCCACCTCACAACCCACACGATAGAAGAAGACCAGATAGACTTGACAGAGAAGAAGAAGACAAGCAGGGGCCCAAACCAATGATTTTTGTTTTCTATTTCATGTTTGGATCATGATTATCGCGGTAATGAAAAACATCGTGAAGAAACCCACATTTCCGCGAAATGCGCTTCGGATGTGCGTAGGTATATCTTTATTCAGTAGGTAACATAGTAACATTTTGAGTCGTCATTATTTACATAACGAACGTCTCATCCGCCTAAAACTCCTACAGCTATTTATAGATAGTAACTAATTACTTAGGCCTAAAAATATCAACAAAAAAGAACTACCTAATATTAAATAGTAGGTAGGTAAACGGCTAAAAGTCTTTCAAAAGAGAAATTCCGGTTTATCGTTGATAAAGCAAACTGTTTACCCGGGTAAGGATCCCATTTCACGTAACGTTGTATAAACATTATGATTTTGAACTTCGTTTGAACTCGCCGATCTTGCGATTTTTTCAATTTATTTATGTAATCATTTTCTTTTTCGTGTAATCTTTGAAAAAGCAATTGAACTTTTGAAGGTAGGTACGATTTTTTTCGGTGCAGAAGGTCGGTCAATGAACCCAAATTATTACATACAAATTCAAAAATATCTTTATTAAATAGGTAACATAGTTACACTTTAAATCGTCAATTTTTACATAACGAACGACTCATCCGCCTAAAACTACTGCAGCTTCTCACAACCGGTATAGCCGGGGAAAAGAAGCTGCAAGAAAAACCTCGACACGGGGCCCTAGACGTTATTTAAAAATATAATATATTATTCAATTGATAGGTTCAGTTATTTATAGAGCGACAGTCGGTCAGACCTTCCAACCCGCGGAGGAAAATCAATCAGTCCAATACAAGAATTTCAGAAAGTGAAAAAAGACCGTTACAAAAAAGTTTACTTATTTGACATTAAAAAGTCAAAACGGAAGGTTGTATGTTGTATGAGTATGAAAGTTTGACTGACTGTCATAGAGCAACACGGACCTCCGCGACGTGTTATAAGTTTGTCATAATTGTCTTGGTGATCAAGTAAGTATTTTTTCAAAGAGAATACGTTATATATTTTCTTTGGAATCTTGACGTTGGCAGTATCTTCGTTTCTGAACGATGCAGCCATAAATATAAAAAGTTGAAGTTGAAAATATTAGACATTTTCCTAGTAACAATTTAAAATACTACTAAATTAAAGTGAACTGCTTAATTTAATATCTAATTTGTAGATTTACTATGACGCTTAGGGAAAATATACTTGTAACGTAGATTTGTACAGAAGAATCGTGTGTGAACCGAAGAATATTATTACGAGTAACTATGGAAAGATATGGGAAAATTAAAGTTTGCGCTATTCTTCTGCTGGGAACATCTGAGGGCGAAGAATGAAATGTCTATCGAAACGAGGGACTGAAATCATTGCAAAACATGGAGGGAGAAATATTTTGTGGGATAATATCCAGCCTTATGATATCGCCATTAGTGGCGATAGTGGACAAAGCTATATTCTCGGACGCAAGTGGGAAAATGGCTCTCCAGAAATCATTGCAGCAATGCATTTCATTGATTTTCGAAAATCCCAAAACTTTCCTTCGGACTCCGACGTTTCTGTGGTGTTGGGCGGTGTACGCGGCGACTTACACAGTATCAAATTGCACGGAAAGATATGCAAGGACTAACGGCTTGAGGGCGTCAAGGCTGGTTCTGATCAACACGAGTATTACGAATATAGGTATGAATCTCCTCAAAGACAATTATTTGACCCGCGCGCACGCTGTGCTGTCGCCGAAGCGGTTGCCTATAGGAACCTTTATTTCGTACGCTGCGAGGGACTTCATCACCATATCGGGGTCATTCACCCTCGTGAAACCAGTTGCTGTGAAGTTGGAAGAAAACTTTGGAATGGGGAAGCAAATATCGTTCTTAGTCAGTCAATTTTGCTGTCCCATAGCGGCAGCACTGATGAACACTCCTCTTTTTTTATTTGGCATGGATCTATACAACAGGCCGGGCATCAACTACAAGTCTAGATTAAAATTCATTCAAGATAATTATTGGAAAACATATTATTGGGCGCGTTTGGCCCGTGTGACGCCCGCCTACTCCATCGGTGGGAATATCAACCACGGTTTACGTTTGTTGTTCACTCCAGAACTACCGGAGAAGATATCGAAGCGACCTTTTATTACAGATGATAATCATAAGTAAAGCTAGTAGAAATATTACTGGTAACAATCTTTTACGTATTAAACTCTGTCAGTCACTATTAAACAGTGGTACTTTATACTTATTGAAAGCAAAGCAGCTATTGTAAATGAGACACATGTAGTAGTTATTTAAAAAAAAAAATCCAACGGCGAACACTGAGACTAACGACTTAAATAAAAATAGCGAAACATACAAATGCTTTCAATCTAAGGGACCGTTGCATCACCCTGACACTAAGCTGATATATTATAGAAACAGTTACCATTACCTTAAATCATGACGTCACAACGGATTGGGTTCGAGAGCGACATATAAAATTCAGGAGAATATAGGGTGACTATGTCGGCCGAGTGGAATAGACAGCCAAAACACGTGGAAGACGAACGCAAATTATATTATAGACACAACAGGGACTCCCAAGGAGGGTTGACGTCAGGCAGGCGGCCGGTTGTAAATAAAAGCCGTAACTTTGTACAACATGACAGGTTGGCATCTGTGATTAAAATCTAAGCCTAGGGCCGATTTCTCAATAGTCAGCCAATAGTCAGATATTTGTGGAATAAAGTGTTCTAATTTTGAATTTTTTTCATACAAATGTTTGCTATTCCATTTCTATTAAAACAATTTATCCGTTTATTGAAAAATCAGCTCTAAATATTTAAAAGATGCAGCACTGTAGGGTGGCTATGTCAGCCAAGCAAAATAGACAACTGGAAAACGTGGAAGAAGAGCGTAAATAAGTATTATGATTTGGCCAATGAGGTTGACTAATAGAGGCGCAATGCTCTTACTTCAGGCATCAAAAAAGCGCACCCCTTTGTAGAATCTAGTGTTACTAGTAGTAGTACATATTATAATATCAATGGACATGGCATTTGTAATGAAGAGAAAGAAGGACGCAAACGCTTTTAATGCATTTGGATATTCATATAAAAAAGAGCTAAAAGATAGAGGGTACTATTTCTAATTAAAAACTCGCAGAGCTCTCTCTTTGTCAGGCAAGTAGGCAATTATTGATTTTTTTATTGTGAATGTATAAAATAATAAAGGAGATCATCGGATTTCGGCCCAGAGGTCAAAGTGCCGGCCAAAAAATAATTTTGCTATATTCCGTTAGATCTTATCCGTCTGAGTATTTATTACTATGGCACCAAAGCTGTAGAGTCAATATCTTCGGTTTTATTCGAATTAAAAGAACTGTATTTTTCATACATTTTTGGTGAAAATGTAAAGTGCCGGCCAATTAACAAAAATGGTATATATCCTTAGAACTTATCCGTCTGAGCATTTATTACTATGGCACCAAAGCTGTAGCGTCAATATTTTCGGTTTTATTCGAATTAAAAAAAAAACTTTTATTTTTCATACATTTTGGTGAAAATGTGAAGTGCCGGCCAAGAAACAATATTGGTATATCCCGTTAAAACTTATCCATTTGACCATTTATTATTATGGCACCAAACGTCTATGACCATTATTTTGGCTTTTATTGGACTTTACGTTTTAGTTTCTATCTGAAAAGTGCCGGTCAGCAAAAACACATGTCAAAACTATCGAGAAGATACCTGTAAACATTGTTCACTATGACAATAAACGTGTATGACCATTAGTTTGGCTGTTGTTGGATTTTTAAAACCTCGATTTTTGATTTATTTTGTTATAAAATAAAATATGTCAGGCGCGTTATTTAAAGGATCGTCAGAATGTTTATTACTATGACATTAAACGTCTATGACCACTATTTTGAACTCAATTAGATTTCTCCAAAATCTGGAGTTTTCATAGATACCTACACTTTGGCGAAAAAAGTTTTATCTGGCGATAATGCAGGTAAAGGCGTAATATAGTGGTCGTCATTGGACACATTTTTATAAATCAAAAATAGGTTTTCGTTTGACCACTATCTCACCTGATGGTGATACACGCTTTAGAAGCTTATTTTTTTTAAGAAATGTGAGGTACTGTGCTATATCGGCCGAGTAGCACCAGGACATTGTGATCGGCATACATGCAAAGTATAACTGCCCGACTCCTGTCTTCCCTAACAGCTTCTTCAGACGTCATGCCAAAATACGAGTTTCGTCACTAGATGGCAAGCTTATCTTTGGAGGGTGGTAACCATCTACGATCAAGATGAATCAATACCATAATTCAACCTAAACTTTGGCCGTAACGTTGAGTCGAATGCAAACACTACAGCCAACGTCGTATCTAAAATCAGATAGTATTAATATAGAAGTTCACCTAACAACACACAAAACAATAACACAAAGTATTTATCTGACTAATAACTAGTCATTGGGAAAGCTCTGCTTGTTGTCATTGTTAAAATGTATATAAAAAAAAGATTTTTTAAAAAGTCCAATAAACGCCAAAGTCTACATTTGGTAATATAGTAAAAAAATACGTTTCAAGTAATTTACCAAAAGATTTGACTTATTTTGTTTCGCTGGCTGACATTTTCCCATTTGAACCAAAACGGAAAGAGAGACGAATAAAAGTCATAATAATGGTCAAAAATGTTTCGCGCCAGATTATTAAATGTTCTAAAGGTCCTTTGTAATCCGCCGTACCGCATTTTTTGCCCAAAGCACTTTATTTTTAAACAAAATAAATAAGAAATCAAGATTTTTAAAATAAACTATAAGCCAAACTAATGATTGTACACGTTTGGTGCTATAGAAAAAAATGTTAATAGGCATCTACTCGATACTCTCTACATGGTATTTTTGCTGGTCGGCACTTTTCACATTTGAACTAAAACGTAAATTCCAATAAAAGTCAAAATAATGGTCATAGATGTTTGGTGTCATATTAAAAAATATTGAGAAGCAACTATTAGATGGATTCGACGTATTCTTTTCGATTGCCGACATTTTAACATATTTACCAAAACGAAAGTCCAATAAACGTCAAAATAATGGTCATAGAAGTTTGGCGCCATACTAATAAATGTTCTAACGGTCCTTTGTAATACGCCTGTATCCCTTTTTTTCCAAACGGACATAATATTTTTTTTTACAAAATGTATGAAAAATCGTGATTTTTAAAATCCAATTAAAGCCAAACTAATGGTCATACACGTTTGGTGTCATAGTAAAAAATGTTCAGAGCAATCTACTCGAAAGGTTCGACACATTTTTTTTCTCTGGCCGGCACTTTCAAATTTGGGCCGGCCAAAGTATGGAGAGCCGATGATCTCCTTTATGTTTGTGATTGTGAATTCATGGCGTATTTAAGTTGTGTTATTATGAAATAAATTATATTAGACATAATTGTCGATGTTTTCAATTACATTTATTTTATTATTCAGTCAATCATTCATGCATTTATTTACTTACTTCATCTTTCATCTAGGGAACTTACCCAAAAAACCAATTCGAAAAACGACAGTAACAGCGATACAAAAAATATAGGTTCTTTTAAAATAAAGGTTCTATTCAATGGATTGTCAGAAAACAGGGTTGTCAAAATCGATTTCATGGTCACCCCATTATAAGGCCCATTAGGGGCTCAAATATTGTTCCGGGCGAGTGGAAAGCATATAGACACTGTTTACTACAATTTTGCTGAGACAATAAGGTTGAGTAGAAATATTGTTGGTTGGTAAAGTGTAATAAGGAAAATGACAACAGAGTGCTGAAGTGTTTTAGGTCCTTATGCGTCAAGGGGTTACGTGCAGCTAATGCAGTTGTTTTGATAGTTGATGTTAGAGCATAGGATAAAGATAGGTATAAAACGGACAAACCCACATTCCCGATAAACGCGTTTTGGAGTTATGAAACCTAAACTGTGAAGGGCTGCTTTCCCCTTTGCGGGTTGGAAAGTTAAACATACAATCGCTTCTGTAGAAAACCGGACCTGTTGAATCTTTAGGTTAGGTAAGCGAACCCTGTGAAAATGAGAGAGGATAGCGGAGATGATGATCCTATCCATGGTATAAGAAAACCAGGTATGCTCAATCCTATGACAACCCGCCATTGCTAATCCTTCGATAACGTAAATTTTATTATTGAAAATTAAGTGAATTACTGTATATTGGTGCTAATTCCTGTAAATACCATCTAATTTTATTTTAAGTTATATCTGTCCTTTTCTTATCCGCCGAAAAGGAAAGGGACGGGTAATCGACAAGCATAAAATTTATGGAACACACGTCAATTTTAAGCACAAATCTAAACCAACCGTCTAAAAATTTTACGTCAGTCAATAACCCGACACATTAATTTACTCATTCTTCCTAAAATTAAGAGCTGTGAATCATCCGTCCCTTTCCTTTTCGACGGATACGAAAATGACGGATATAACCTAAAATAAAATTAGGCGGTGTCTGCAGGAATCGGGGCCAATGTATTAGTATTACTTGTCACAAATAAAAAAATAGTAAAAAGTAACTCTTTTACTAAAAGTTCAAAATTCTTGCAAAGTAAATACAAAAACATTGGTTGTGGGTAATTTATTTTTTACGAAATTCCAACGCAGGGTGAAATGACGTCATCTGGGCTAACCTTGAAGTGTTAGCTGTTACTTTTGAGCATACCTGCCGGGTCTGCATGACAACCGCGCCGCGCGCGGCGTGAATTATATCGAGCGCTTGGACCAATAAACAATACGAATGCTATCTACGTAGATGGTCAAACGGCTATTGGTCGTAGCGCTCATTATAATTCGCGCCGTGCGCGGCGCGATTGTCATGCAGACCCGGCTGGTTTTCTTATATCATGATCCTATCTGTCTTAAAATACTAGAAGTCAGTGACCTTTCCACGGTGCGTATACCCGCAAGAACTTTTACAATATCCTGTAGCGCAGTCCCCGATACGAACTAGAGCTTGCCGAGAATTAAACTTGTATCAAACATGAAACTTCTTATGGAAACTTTGTATCTTACTGTGAACTGTTAGCGATAGGTCTGCTTGCGGCTACGTTAAAAAATAAAAGTATATATATCATTTAATTTTACTTTAATGCATATGATATAAACAGCCTCCGTGGTCTAGTGGTTAGAGCGTTAGGCTCACGATCTGGAGGTCCGGGTTCGATTCCCGATGAGGACATTGTCGAAATCACTTTGTGAGACTGTCCTTTGTTTGGTAAGGACTTTTCAGGCTTGAATCACCTGATTGTCCGAAAAAGTAAGATGATTCCGCGCTTCGGAGGGCACGTTAAGCCGTCGGTCCCGCACAACTCATGAATATAATACTGTACAAATGGAAGATAGCTGGTACTTATAGCACAGGTAGTACCTATTGTAAGTGCCAGCAGTGCTTTAAAATTGTTAATCTCCTAATATAATCATATAATTGTACCTATTAGTTTTTAAGTTGTTGGAACAATAAATACATTTTATTATTATTGTATGTCTTTTTATTAGCCGTAAAAAACACCTCCACCAACCCGCAGTGGAGCAGCGTGGTGGAGTATGCTCCATACCCCCTCCGGTTGATTGAGGGGAGGCCTGTGCCCAGCAGTGGGACGTATATAGGCAGTTTATGATGATATATATTTGTTTTAGTTTATCCTGTAAATGTCTTGTAAACTTGTGTTTTATTATTATTATTATATATTATTTTATATGCTTTATATTTTAAGTAGGTACTAGGCCTGTATAAAGTACAGTTATGTTTTATGTACACCATGTTTGTGTCAATTTATATTGCATTATTTACTTGTACATGCATTGTAATCCACACTTTATTGACACAGTTAATTAATTTTAATTTGTTTGATTATTGTTTAGATTTAATAAGCATTTTTTTTAGTATTTTGGGGCACAGCTGAAAATCAGCGTTGTGGCACTCCCTCAATGTCAGAGTGTCACAACACATTGCTGAGGTGAAGTGCCTTTTCAGAAATAAGGTTTAATTATTATGTTCACTCCTACTGTGTACGTATACCTACTTATATCTAAAATAAATGATTTCTATTCTATTCTATTGTATCGTCCTCGACTCCAATATTTAACAAGTTCTTTCACCCTAAGGTTGTATGGAAGAATAAAGCGTTTTTGTATTGTATTAACTTTTTGAAATTGTTACTAACCTTCTCTCTCTTCTATCGTGTGGGGTGTGAGGTGGATTACCATCCCCATCAACCCGGGGTTGGGGTTATTAACCCGATAGCGCAAGATCCCTCTTTGGGTGTCTATTTTTCCCTAAAGGGGACAACTCGTCTGTTCAGCCGATACACAGTACAAAACGGATGGATTATTACTGAAAAAGATCCACAATTTTTCCTCAAGACCTTTTACTGGTTAAAACAAAGGCTAATGGCCCAATTAGGTGACGAAGTTTTCAAGTCTTAATTTCCTTCCCCCTCACAAAATTTTCAAGGGTCCTTACGCGGAACGAAGAGATTTACAAGACCTTTTAGAAAACTTTGGATTTTAAAGCCTATTCATGTTAAGAAATAAAAGAGAGTTTAGTTTAACAATGGATAATTTATTTGAAAATTCCAGTTCCATTTTATAACTCCACGAGGGAATTGAGACATCAGGGGGTGTAAAAAGACCACGTTAAAACAATGAATTTAAGAAAGCATATAAAAGTAATTGCGCTATGCCAACAAATGTCAAATAGCAATGTTGCTTTCTTAGATGAGTTGCTTCAATGTGGCCTTCGTAACCTCCCTAGAACGGACCAAAGGGCCAAGACATCGCGATCAGTTACTTTTAATGAAGACATATCCCGAATTTTTGACGTGTTTCGAGCGAATATTAAATAGCAATGTTAAAAAAAATAAAAAAAAAATAAAATCTTTATTCGTTTTAGACAATATTTTCTTTTAAATGCTAGTTGACCCAAGCCCCCCTTTAAACTGGGAAAGTCTGTGTTAGGAGGCTTGGCTCTTCCTTATCTTAACTTACTTAATTAGTGACTTATTCTTCTTAGTCTTTTCTTAATGTATATTTTTATCATTCAAAAATGTTGCTTTCTTAGATGAGTTGCTTTAATGTGGCCTTCGTAACTTCCGCAGAACGGACCAAAGGGCCAAGACATCGCGATCAGTTACTTTTAATGAAGACATATCCCGAATTGTTGACGTGTTTCGAGCAAATGTTAAATAGCAATCTTGCTTTCTTAGATGATTTCTTATATTGCTATTTGACATTTGTTTGCATTGCGCACTTACATTTATGTGCGCAAATGTCAAATTACAATATTGCTTTCTTAGATGAATTGCTTCGATGAGGCCTTTTTAACCCCCCTGATCGCGATTTCCTGTCCCTTTGGTCCGTTCTGGGGAGGTTACGAAGGCCACATTGAAGTAATTCATCTAAGACAGCAACAGTTACTTTTAATGAAGACATATCCCGAATCGTTGACGCGTTTCGAGCAGGTGTAAGGCGCGTTTTGAAAGCCCGCTTCAATAGAATCGCCATTACCCGTGAATATCGCCACCAGGGCACGTGGATGTCGCTTTGTAATCGCATCTATTCATCAGTTAGCGTCAGGTTCCAGTCGTTAGAAGGGCACGTGATATGCCACGTCCAGACTCCAGACTGTCCATTGGGCAGTACGAGGAAATGTCCGATGAGCCGGTGTGTTCCTTGTTGCTGCTGGCACGTTTGACTAACGATTATTCTGCTATAATTATTAAAAAAATGCAAGCAATCCGCGTCCGCGACCGCGTTATCATTTCAATAAATCTATTTAGTAAATTTGGGATGGTTTAGATCAAGAAGTTCCCTCAATCAGCGCTTATCGCTATCGACCCACTAAGGTCGATTAATTCTTCTAAATATTTTTCCTCTCATACGACGCCCTGAGCCAAAGTTCGCGCCCAACTAGGCTCCCTCAGGCCTGTTGTCTTTAACGTTGTACCGAGTGAGAGCCTTCAGCGCTCTCTATTTCTACAATAAGTCACGTCAAAAAAAAGATCAAGAAGATATAGAGGTTAGAAAGGCCCTAACGCGCAATTTGTATGAGAACCGCTGTCACCGGTTCAACCACTGTCTATTTTATTACTACTCCTGCAAACAGATAACTACGATAGCTCTACTGCTTCTCAAATTCCATAGCCACTTTACCGGTAATGTATATATTTTGTGCGATAGCCTGCAATTTTATCATTACTGTTCGTAAGATACTGCATACAAAAGTATTTATGGATAAATAGCCAATCATACTAAGGTTTTTAGCTATCCTATGATAAGGAGGAACCTCCTTGCATGTTAGTCGATATTTGATTTATTATCCTGCAGGTTTTAAGACAGAAGACGACCTTTTAATATATTTTTTGCGTCGTAAAGTTTGCGGACGAGAGGCGTGCAAAGTTGAAGTATGAATTATTTGCTCATATTTGCACGACACTCGTGGCGCGCTCATTTGGTCCTTCCAACCTCATTTTCTAAGCCACAATGTGTGTGTGTGTGTGTGTGTATTTTTACCGACTTCAAAAAAGGAGGAGGTTCTCAATTCGACCGTATATATATTTTTTTTGTTTTTCTTTTTTCTATTCCGTGCTTGTGGTGACAGATGAAGGCCCCACCAGCGGCGTCAGGTCCCACAAGAGGCCGCCTGGTTTACTATCACCCTCCCACGTAGAGGGCCGATCGTATCTCAAATGACGGGCTGGATTCAGGTTTCAGCCCGGAACTGTAATACTGACGAAGTTTCAAACGACTTTAGATTCTATTTCAGATACAGATGTGGTACGTAAGGAGTTTGTTACTGTTCGCAGTACGGACAGGCATATCATGTGAAGTTGTTAGGCATATTACTGCATCTATTACTGGTATTATATAGTGTAGGGTATTGAATTAATTACCATGTTAATAATGAGGAGCTCGGTGGCGCAGCGGTAAACGCGCTCGGTCTGCGATTGTTGAAGTTAAGCAACTTTCGCAAAGGCCGGTCATAGGATGGGTGACCACAAAAAAAAAAGTTTTCATCTCGAGCTCCTCCGTGCTTCGGAAGGCACGTTAAGCTGTTGTTCCCGGCTGCATTAGCAGTCGTTAATAACCATCAATCCGCACTGGGCCCGCGTGATGGTTTAAGGCCCGATCTCCCTATCCATCCATAGGGAAGGCCCGTGCCCCAGCAGTGGGGACGTTAATGGGCTGATAATGATGATGACCTTGTTAATACATTACTTAACGAGGAACTATTTCAAAAATGCGATTAATCTATCACAGCCTGTTTACTCTCACTCTTCGTTTTCAAATATCGATAAGAATTAAGTTTACGGAGACAGTTGAATAGAAATTGTCATCATCATCATCAGCCGTACGACGCCCACTGCTGGGCATAGGCCTCCCCCTAGGATCTCCACGACGATCGGTCCCGCGCTGCCCGCATCCAACGGCTTCCCGCGACCTTCACCAGATCGTCGGTCCACCTTGTAGCGGGCCTACCCACTGAGCGTCGTCCGACACGTGGTCGCCATTCCAGAACCCTTCCGCCCCAGCGGAAATTTTCATCATCATATCATAAATAGACTAAATACGTCCCACTACTGGGCACAGGCTTTCCCTCAATCGACCTGAAGGGGTACGGAACATACTCCACCACGTTGTATAACGTGCCCTCCAAAGCACGGAATCATCTTACTTTTTCAAACAATGAGGTGATTCAAGTCTGAAAAGCCCTTTCCAAACAAAGGACAGTCTCACAAAGTGATCGACAATGTCCCCATCGGGTATTGAACCAAATCGTGATAGTCATAATAAAATTATTATTGTTACACCCGCATATGTCTAATGGGGTAGAGTCACAAGTAATCAGATGACTTCTTCATCACTCGTGTTGGATGTGTGATGAATGATTGACCTAATCAACTGTGGTAACAGAACTTCTACTAAGCCAATGCATTTATGGCAAATAAAGAATCTTATCTTAAACGCCGTTGACTAAATAAATATGGCTCATGAGTCATGGCCCACTGAAGGACGTAATATACTCTAGCTTTAGTCGATACCCTTAGCCGAGGTTCGCGCCTGGGCACTCTCAGGCTTGTCTTAAATTTTCTACTGGGTGAGAGCAGCGACTCATTCAAGTATGTACGTATCTATACATGGAGCTAGTGATATCGTAACGAAAACTTTTGAGGGATGATTCAGGCCATGATTCTGAGTTGATATCAAGTGGAATTTTCCTTCGCAAAAGTACGGAACAAAAAACAAATTAAAAAAGAATAAAAATATACATGAATTTGGCGATGGAAAATTCCACTTGATATTAACTCAGAATCATGGTCTGAATAATCCCCTTCAGTATTCGTTACGATGTCACTAACACCCTGTATTTGTTCTCTTGGTGACGACCTGATCGCTTGTGGCTGAGTCCAAGCCTTGCACGTAGAAATTAACTTTATAAAGTCTCACCCCATCAGCGTCTTCAACGACGTGCGGTCCGAGCGAGGCGAGCGTGCTCCACTTGCAAGATGGCGGCGCGCGGGAGGCACAACGCTTGTGCGCCTTGAACTTGCACAGCTCACAGGCCAGCGCATGCGCAGTGCCGAGCGCGCCCAGCGGCTCGCGGCACACGTTGCAGAACGTCGGCCGCGCGTGTGTTGCTGCGTACCTGACATAAAGACACTTATTACATTCATCTCCCTACAATTATCCCGTTTTCCACGGAGTCCGCTTACCTAACCTGAAGATTTGACAGGTCCGATTTTTTACAAAAGCGACTGGCTAGACCTTCCAACCCGTGAAGGGAAAACCAGCCCAATACAGGTTAGGTCACATATCTCCGAAAATGCATATCTCGGGGATGTGGGTTTCCTCACGAAGTTTTCCTTCACCGCTGAGCACGTTACAATCATTTATGATCCAAACATGAATTCGAAAGCAAATTCAACAATCATTGGTTTAGGCCTGTGCTGGATTCGAACCTGCGATCTCAAAGTATTCAAAATATCTGATATAAAGATACTTATTACTATCACCCTGTAAGTCAAACAAATCGTTGCGTTGTATCATAAAATAAAGAATAATAAGTCTTAAACTTAGTGAACAACACGTTAGAACAAAATTTCTTCAACAAAATCTCTGTTTATTTCAATCAATTTCAATTATCATCTAGCCTAACCTAACCTGAAAATTTGACATACGCTTTTTTATAGAAGCGACTGCCTGTTTGACCTTCTATCCCGCGACGGATTTCAATCAATTTCAATCTGGGTTAAAATTGAGACCACAATTTATCAGGATCAAAACTAGCGCGTCTATTGCGAGGTATTGTTAACAAAAATTACATTTGAACGTGATTTTTCCAAAAAACGCTTACTTGGTTTCATCATCATCATCATCATCAGCCCATTAACGTCCCCACTGCTGGGGCACGGGCCTTCCCTATGGATGGATAGCGAGATCGGGCCTTAAACCATCACACGGGCCCAGTGCGGATTAATGGTTATTAACGACTGCTAATGCAGCCGGGACCAAGGCTTAATGTGCCTCCCGAAGCACGGAGGAGCTCGAGATGAAAACTTTTTTTTGGTCACCCATCCTATGACCGGCCTTTGCGAAAGTTGCTTACTTGGTTTCACTCATCACTAATCACAAGTTTAAGAGCCACGTTCTTGTCGGTGTAGCATTCTCCACTACTTGGTTTTACTATGGCGACGATATTGCCATAAGTCTATATTAGTCTCTGTGTAATTAACAGCCTCCGTGGTCTAGTGGTTAGAGCGTTATGCTCACGATCTGGAGGTCCGGGTTCGATTCCCGATGGAGACATTGTCGAAATTACTTTGTGAGACTGTCCTTTGTTTGGTAAGGACTTTTCAGGCTTGAATCACCTGATTGTCCGAAAAAGTAAGATGATTCCGTGCTTCGAAGGGCACGTTAAGCCGTTGGTCCCGGCTATTAGCCGTAAAAACATCTCCACCAACCCGCAGTGGAGCAGCGTGGTAGAGTATGGGCCATACCCCCTCTGGTTGATTGAGGGGAGGCCTGTGCCCAGTAGTGGGACGTATATAGGCAGTTTATGTATGTTATGTATGTAAAAAATTTAAAAATCTCCCGACCAAAAAAAGTACTCAATTATTATGACAAAAGGTTAAAAATGCTAAACCCTATAAAAAGCAAAAAATAACTTTACCCACATATGCTTGCAAACAAATTGAGCGTGTAACATTCCTATCATACTTAACAAACGACCTGACGACCTTAAAGACCTGAACCGATTTCCACCAAACACAAAAAAACTGCATTAAAATCGGATCATCCGTTATGCCACAGACACACACAGACATGTCAAACTTCTAACACCTCGTCGTTTTTGTGTCGGGGGTTAAAAATATTCTTAGTTTTTATATCAGCGCATGTTTGCCTTACGATCTAAGTTTTACCTAAATTAAACTGGATTTTTTTTTTGTTTTGGCTGGTAGTGCTGGCTTTTATTCGTCGGGACTCTCGATATAATTAGCACCGCGCGCGGTTGTCGCGCAGAACCTCCTGATGTCACTTGCATTAGGTCTGATTAGATCACTTAGTTACTAACTAAGACTGGCTCACACACAAGACGATGGTTTGACCTAGTTAGAAAAGGTCTAACTATGTCAAACTATGATACAAATATTACATAGAATAGAGTATGTCTTCAATCTCTTCTTCAATAACGTATGTCCTCTAAAATACCTTTCAGCCATCATGTCGCAATTCGGAAACTCCTAGAGCACTTATCCGTTTCGACATAGTTTCCACAAGACGTCACAGAATGTATTACCAAGCCCCTGTGACCTCCATCTTCACATAGATCCTTTCACAGAACATGTAAGATGACATACTCTTTCTTCCATAATAAATATATTCCAATTCAGTGATTTCCGGACAGTTCCGCTTCGGTGGAAACTGGTGCAAAGATATTGGGGTCGTATCGAAGACATTTAATGGGGAAAAATAGTGGCAGTATATATTTTTTCATTTCCACATATTAATGTTGTGTTAAACCTTTGGTCCTGGTTACTACTTACTGATGTAAGCACGTAGTCGTTACATGAGCGATGTCAGGGGAATTTGGCGGCTCAGTAATAATCCTGATACTAAGGTTGATAATTCCCATAATCCCACACGATAGAAGAAGAATGTTAAGTGTATTGTGTATTGTTGGCCAGATGCTTTTGTAAATAACCGGACCTGTCAAATCTTCAGATTAGGTAAGCGGATCCTGTGAAAAAGGAATATGGGTCGTTCTTCTTTTTTATCGACAATAAAAAGACATTTTCTCAATTTATCGGATTTAACATCTTTAAAATTACAACGGCATTAAATATTTTAAAACATCATATAAAGATGTGTCTGTAGAGGACTATTTAGTGGTTCTCTTTATCTTGGTAACATACTTTTCTTTTTAGACGCATTCCAAAAAATATTGTGATAGAGTGGTCCTTTTCATCGGAGACAGCATTTCAATTTACCACTCTGTCACAGAATTTTGTGAAAAACAATCAAGCTACTTTAAGGACTAATTGAGGAACCGATTAGTATTTTGCTTGTATTTTGAGTATAATAAGATAACTATATTTTTGGACAATGGAAACATAAATCAAAATTCTAAAAGGTAACTTATCAGAAGCAGAACGAAGGACAGATCATTGTCGATAAAAAAGAAGAACGACCCATATACGGTAGGAAGATGATGTTCGAGTATTGATGAGTATCTGTTTTGTTGTTGTGTTACATAATAAGTTTGTATTATGTCTTTCTTTATGTCTTTGTAAAGTTCATATAGTATTTACAGGTTGATTTAAGTACGGTTGTCTGGAAGAAATTGATATAAGTGATAAGGCTACCTGGTTGTCTGCTTTTGTATTTCGATGCTATAAAGTATATTTCAATTTGTCCGAATGTTTTCTAAACCATGAATTTTAATTGAAATCACATTTTATAAAGTCGTACCAGAATACATAATTGACATTTGCTAACGCTCAAAATTACATACATTACTTATATAAAGAAGAAGAAGTTTAGTTGTGAAGGATTTGGCGGGAAGAAGAGAGGAATGGCGATTACTCCACCGACAAGAGCGCAGCACTTAAATAAAGAGAGATTTATATAAAATCACGCCTATTTCTCGTTGGGGTAGAGAGAAACAACGGAATTCCACTTACTACATCCTGACACACTTCGCTTCTTCAACTCACATCAAAGTCATGCACAAAATTAAAAACACATTTCTTTTTTGTACTTTGTATTTGCCGACCGCTACAATAAATTTAGCCTCAAGTTTATTTATGCACGACATTACATTTTCTACAAAGTATACTTACCTATATCTTACAAAAAGAATTCTAGCCTAGTCGACGCTGCTACTAAAGAATTCATTCATTTTCAAGTACGTAAACCCACTACGGTTGATAGATCTTACGTGACAGACGTGTTTTGTGAATACGGAATGTTGTCTCGGGACCATAGACCTTGTATAACAAATAGACAACCAAACTCTGTAAAAAAGCGCCCACGTCGCATCTGGTCACAAGCGACGGGGTATAACGATACTGTACAACGATATTGCACTTTATTTGAACGGCCATAACATATTAATTTTAGGGAACGAACTTATACTATCTACATAAATGTATCTGGGGGCACGGTAGTGCCCCCGCCAAAACGAGCAAAGCGAACACCACCATCCCGCTACCATCAATCACATGAACTTAACGTGAAAAAAACTATTTCGTTATCGCCACCATAGGTAACAATTTTATTGACTGTTCATTGCCATTCTGTTATAACGTGCTTCTTATAGTAACGAAACGGACAAGCCTCATAATTTGCCTAACGTGTAGAGTTTGTGAACTTATAGTTTGTATAATTAGGACGTGTAGAGTTAGAAACTTGGCGCTACATGAGATCTGATGACTTTTTGACATTGTGATTTTACATGAAAATGTTTTTGTTGGGTACGTATTTACAGCTCAGTTCGGACCCTTTTTCAAAGATACTCCTTAGCGAATGTGAGTCTATTTGTTTATAGGATGTCACTGCTTGGCGCATTTAATATTGAATAGGGCAGCTCTGCATAAGGCTTTCAACTTCGGAATTCCGGGTTCCGAATTTGAACCCCTTACATTTTCATCCGTACAATTCGGTTCTGACGTGAATGTCAGTACCTTTTCTACAGTTTTACTTTTAGGCAAACCCAATACTACATTTCCCGCCTTCGCGGCACGGCAAACGCGTATCGAGGGCTTCGATCACGATGAATTCGACGAAGTTATGATCCTGAATCACCCGATTGTCCAATGAATAAATCATTGAAATTTCGGAAGACACGTTTAAAGCACCATTAAATACGTTAAGCGTTACACAAGCCTTATCACAGGCAGAAGTAGATATAATATCGATATCGTAACTTTAAAATCTCAATTAGCGCTAGCGCGCGGCATGACATCTGCGCCGCTTCCGGTGCGAATTGTATCGAGGGCTTTAACCAAGCTATACGTGACATCTATCTACGTAGATAACATTCGCATCGTCTATTAGTCGAAGTTCTCGATATAATTCGTGGCGCGGTTGTCGTGCAGTTCTTGCTGTTTACAAGTTTTTTCCGACGAACGCATATCAATGCGCGATCTTTAGATACGTAATTGATAGACATCAACGAGTTAGTGGCCGGTGCAGCGCGAAAATCGATTTAGAAACAACATAGCTGATGCCTTCGTTACTTCGGACGTACTTAATTACAGTGATGACGTCATTACTAATCCTTGACACGCTGCATCATATAGACGATGTATTTAGTTACCAGTGGTGGTCCCCGGAGGAGAGGCGCGCGACCAGGTCGGCGACGTCGGCGCCGCGGTGCAGTGCCCCGCGCAGCGCCCCCGCCCACGCCTCCATCTCGTTGCGGCTGTCTGCGCACAGCACGAAGCACCGACTTGCTGTTATTACCTGGAGACAAGATTTTGAAGGTTAACAATCATCATTTTATTAAAGACCTTCACTCACCTTCACCTGCACTATTAAAGACCTTTACGAAGCCACTGACAATGACGTAAGCGTGGCCAATTATTAGTCAGCAAAAATTTTGTATCGATCGCCATCGACTTGCAAAGAAGATCATTTCATTAGTCACTGTGGCCCTGTTCGCCGGCTTGCTTCTCAAACGGAGAGCGCCGGTTTGAACCCCGGTACCGCACTTGGACCAATGAGTGTTTAATTTATTACAAATAAGTAAAATAATAATTAGTCAAGACTGTTTTTGTACTAATATCCTGTTTATTAGCCGATAGACTTCGGACTCAGGTGGGCCGAAGTAAGGACAATTTGTTCAGTTGGGGTTTCTCGGATGACTCGGACTTAAAGTGCAAGTGCGGCACTGTTCCCCAAACGATGGAACATCTTACATCGTGTCCTGCGTGCCCGAACACCTGCACGCAGGAGGATCTGATGAGCGCTGCAGATAGCGCCATACTTGTTGCCAAGTTTTGGGCCGATACGATAAGAAGATTAGCCGATACACAATATTTATCAAAGTCCAAACTCAACACTACGCTTCGCCCTAACAGCCAAGTAAAACTTTGCCATTAGCTGTCTCTATATAGACCTTATCAATATGTAAATGCAAAAGCCGACCCAATTAGTTCATCTGGCCTGGTCAATTTCGCAGTGACCCAAATATAGACATGTTCTCATTTAACGAGAGCGATCCGATTATTTTCAGTCGATTTAGGTCGATCATGTTAAGTCGTCCTTGTGACCTACTAGGCCAAACACCACCAGCAGCGAAGCACCGCGATGAAGTTTGCGCTATAACTCCTCCACTTGATTGAAGCCTTTGGTCCCAGCAATGGGACGACCCTTTTCTTTTGTGACGTGACTTATTCTTGGGGTGCCTCTGACGGTGCTTTTTTTTTGCTCGCGTTTCGCCACAATCTCGCCTGATGGTAAGTGACGATGTGGTTTACAGTGAATCACGCTTATCCAGCAAATGCCTATTCTATCTAACCTCGAAGACTCCCAAAATATAACGAGGTGCTGAAGATTCTCAACTGTTACAAAATTTAAGGCAACAGGCCTGAGGGCGCACAGTTGGCCGCGCTTAGGATGTCTTCATATCTGACTGGAATAATCGACGGGACCGTATTAGTAGAAGTATACTTAGGTGGTTCGGTTGTGTAAGAGCCTATTTCAAAACTCGCTGTTAAGTGTATCAGCCTATTTAGACCCGACTACCCGATAAATGTCGGGGATAGTCTTTCGGATGTTTTACCAGAAATAAACAAAACTAACCCTAAATGTTGTGAAATTAATTCATAGCTAAACCAAATAATCCTTTTCCTCAGAAGATCATTGCGTATGTGAATCGAATGAGAGAGAGAGGCATGAGAAATATGTTATTAAAAGAAAGAGTAACTTCAGCTTCTTAGACTTTATGAGTTTGAATTCATATTTGGATCAAAGGTAATTAAAAGTCTCTAAAACGTAGCTGGCAAGGAGTGGGTGTAATATTACCTTTGGGTATACACGCGTAATGGTATGTTGTGTTAAAATCGATAAAATCGTGTACACGTCATACGAGAAATTTTTGCAGTGTGATCGTAGCCTTGTGGTAATGTTAAGTCATGATATTCGGTCAACAATGACAGCCCGCGTCGTTCGTCAAACGTTAGAAGCCCACTTCCACTTGATTGGTCTTTTACCACGACATACCTACGTACCTATGCGCAACATATTTTTGGCAGGAGGTAAAACCCCTCTCTTGTTTTCTTCTCTGCGAGCTTGGAATTCATTTTTACTACATGAATACATAAATTCGCGCTTGTATGAGTTTTGATGGAGAGATACTTGTTGTCAATAACTCTAGTAGAAGTATAATTGATTGATTGATTGAACTCAATCAATCACTCCTGGGGCTCTAAAAAGACCACATTCAAGTAAATAATTTTAAAAAGAAATATTGCTATTTGAGATTTAGTGACATTGCGCACTACTTTATACGTATGCTCATCTGTGAAATTGCAACATTGCTTTTTTAGATGAATTATTTCTATGTGGCCTTTTTAACCCCTCCTTGCTGGTTCTATACTACACGTGTAGTGATTGAACACGACTTTAAAGCAATATTGCTTTTTAAGATGAATTACTTCAATGTGCCATTTTAGCTGACATTTGCTTCAAGATAGATGTGATGATCCGTATAGTGACAGGTCCTTGGCTTGACTTGGCCCATCTTATGAGATATCAACGGACTCCGTGGTCCAGTTATCGATCACTGTAAGCCACGATCTGGAGAGCATGGGTTCGATTCCCGGTGGGGATATGGCTAACCAAAGCACCTAACAGAAAAACACTTTGTGAGACTTAGCATAGTTTGGTCAGGACATTGCAGGCTTAAATCATTTCATAGTCTGAAATAAGGTAAATAGGTGCGACGAATCGAGTGTCCGTTCTGTATGTAGTATTCTTTATTCTATGACACAGTGTAGGATACACACATACAAATAAAACAGACAGGTAAGCTTAATCGTGGGACGGTTTGCTCATTTTGCGTGTTGACATTGTCTTTTGTACATCTTGCCGTTTGTACCTTTTGCTATTTTACATTGGGCATTTTGCTAATTTCGCGTGCGGTGTTCATTTTACGTTTTATATCTCCTGTTTCGGAGGGAAATTGGCCTTTTACCTTCAAGGTAAAGGCATACCTACACCTTGTAATTGGTCCCCACGGAGCCATAACTAGGTCGTGACCCCAATATTATGCGGATGCGAGGGGATGTCAGATGACTTTCACACACCATAATGACATTAAATACGTGGTTAGCATTGGGTAGGTAGTTCCGAATACATTCCGTTTAGGGACGGCCTCTGTGGTCCAGTGGTTGAGCGTTGCGCTCACGATCCAGACGCCCCAGGTTCTAATCCCAGTAGGGATATAACACAAAACTCACATTCTGATCTCTAATTTGATTAGCACATTACAAGCTGATCACTTGATCGTCCGAAAGTAAGATGATCCGTGCTTCGGAAGGCACGTTAACCGGGAGGTTACTACTTACTGACGTAATTACGTAGTTGTTACATGAGTCACGTCAGGGCCTTTGGCGGTTAATAATAACCCTGACACCAGGGTTCATGGGATTGGTAATATACCTCACAACCCACACGATAGAAGAAGGACCGAGCTTTAATGTTTTTTTTTATGCAGCCTGCCCTTTGCAACATCTTTTGACAGTGCAACAGTGAGAAGATGTGTGCTGTATGTGTATAGCTCACCTGCCCCAGAAAGTGGTGGAAAAAAAGGTATATTTAAAGCTAGCCCAAAAGCAACTCCCGTCTTTATTTTTTGTATTCAATCCATATTCTAATTAAAACACATAATAACGGGTTCTTACCGCGTTTAAATGGGGATATGAGACTCCCGATATTTCGACACTGTTGCAAGTGCCATGATCACGGGATGATTGATAAAAAAATGAATATCGGGAGTCTCATATCCCCATTTAAACGCGGTAAGAACCCGTTATTATGTGTTTTAATTATGATAATAACCGCGTAAACTTAAAACAATCCATATTCTTCTTCTCCCTTTCTTATTCTTCTTTTTCTTCTTCTTCTAATAAATATCCAAAAGCACAGAATATTAAATCGTAATGAGAAATAAGGGACTTTTCAGGCAACGTTCCTCAAAAAGAAATATAGGAAATATAGGTGGCGCTGTTCAGATTTAAGATGATAAGTACTTAAATATTTTCTGGGGTACTTACATAATTATTGAAAAATATAATTTAATGGCAGAGGCGTAAATATAAATAATTATTAAGCAACACTTGATATTTGGATCAGATACGTATAGAATTGTGTTGCTACCTATATTGCTTCTCTTTATTTTGATCAGAATAATAATGGGTGGAAGGTGTGTTGTGCTTGGGTGTAATTCATACCCAAAAGCAAAGATAAAAGATGAATATGTCTGTTGTCCATGAAATTAGAAGGTTAAACGGTGGGAAATCTGTACAGCGCCATCTGTTTTCTTATTGGGGAACTTCACCTGGAAAGTCCCTCATTAAATAACATTTACCAAGCTGAAACACAAGACCTAGTCGGTTCTAGGCAGGGTAGTTTCCATACAAAAAATTGTTTTTCCAGAAAATGTCTCGGAGGTAAAAATGATGTATGGGAATGTAATCGGAGTGTCTTGTCGAGTATGGAAATACTTCTTGATCTTCAGAAACTGCTCCGCATCAGGAAGACACCCTACGGCCTGGCAAAAGTATCACACCTGGAACGATTATTTTTCTACGAAACCTATTTGAATCTTGGTCAAATTCAATCGCAGGTAGAAAAAAAACAAAATGGCGGAAAAACAAGATGGCCGCCATACAAAATTTTCGTTTTTCTCGAAAATTCCTCGACGTGAATATGATGTAAGAGGGATGAGATCAAAATGTCATATTGAGTATGGAAATACTTCTCGACCTTAAAAAACTGCTCCGCATCAGTATCGCACCTGGAACGATTTTTTTTCACCAAACCTAAAAAAATCTTGGTCAATTTTTATCGCGGGTGAAAAAAAAACAAAATGGCCGAAAAACAAGATGGCCGCCATACAAATTTTTGTTTTTCCAGAAAACGTCTCGGGTGTAAAAACGATGTATAGGGGTGTTATCGGAACGTCATCTTGGAAAACTGCTCCGCATCAGGGAGACACCCTACGGCCTGGCAAAACTATCGCACCTAGGACTTTTTTGTTTTCACGAGACCTATTCAAGTCTTGGTCAAATTCTATGGCCGCCATACAAAGCTTCGAACTAATACAGGACACGCGAGCAGCTTGCTGCGAGCGAAACACGCAACATCTAGTTTTATTATGAAACTCTTATTACTAAAGAAAGATTACTAGATTAGATTTACTTCAGTAGGCCGGAGTGAGATGGTGGATGAGTTCGAATAGAGATCTAGACCTACGGGGTATAAAGTAGAACCCTTGCCCAGGGATACGGGTGAAGACCTCAAGGGTTGCAGAGGCGAAGATGGGAGCTATCGGTACGGCAATGCAGGACGGAGGGGGCAAGTCACAGTGACTGTAACCTGGAACCTGACAGAGGGCAGCAGTAACTGTCAGTACTATTCAGAGGCGGAGGACAGGAGTCCTACTATGGCTTTGTAATAGACTACTCTGGGCGCCATCTCACTTGCGTCAGAATGAATACTGCGGGGCGGAAGGCAAGAGAGAAACCACTGCCCTATTTTTCCCTAAAAAAGTAGTATAGAAATGCTGCACCGACAAGAGCGTGGCTCTTAAATTTCACTTATTTATGAATTTTAATGAAGAAAAAATTAATAATAATTGCGACATTTTGTCACCTTTTTTCCATGACGTCACAGGTTGCTTTTTCATACGAGTTCCATAGTAATTTCGTGTTTTGACGTTTAGTAAAAAGTAACTGATTCTAATATCTGGGGTTCTAGGGTAGAATGTAAATTGAAACGGACCGTAAAACAGTCGTAAAGTGGTATTAAACGCGTTTTTATAGTTTCACACCACATGCCATATAAATGAGGGTGATATGCCCTCAGCATTCAATTAGTCAGTTTTGGAGGGACTACTACATCGTTTTTCCCGCCGTTCATTGCGTAGTAACACAAGCGCTAGGTGTGGAAGCGCGATACTAAAGAAGCAATGAATGATGTGGAAAGTTTTATATACAGTGCCACATGTAATATGCTCGTTTTGTGCATAATAGCTCGTATTTTTCCGGGGCGGAGTGTGTCCCTTCTACAAGTATACATCGTCCCCTAGAATTATCCCGTTTTTCACAGGGTCCCCTTACCTAATCTGAAGATTTGACAGGTGCGGTTTTTAACAGACGCGACTGCCTGTCTGACCTTCCAACCCGAGAAGGGAAAACCAGCCCAATACAGGTTAGACAAGTACAATCTACAAGTATACTTAAGATTAATATTGTATTCTATGGTGTAGGTAATAATACCTAACCCCTAAGAGATTTATTATTATTAGGCACCTATATCAAAGCAGGCGTCTTCCTTAATCGCAGTCGTCCTGAAACATTAATTAATTTCAGAGTTCATTAATTTAAATATTCTTTGTACGGTTCAGTGAAACATAAAATATCATTAATTTCATTACCTACGCTCTGTGCGCCCAAGTTTTAATATTCGTTCTTAACTTTGTAAGTTCTAGAGTTCGCCTGAGGTACGCTCACGGCAGGACCGGAGAGGTAGACAAACACTGATTGGCGAAATGAGTCAGCTTCGCATTCATAAAGTTAAGGGTGTGTCAGTGAGTCAGCTTGACACTCAGTAAGTTAAGGGTGTGTCAATGAATCAGCTTGACACTCAGTAAGTTAAGGGTGAGTCAGTGAGTCAGCTTGCCACTCAGTAAGTTAAGGGTGAGTCAGTGAGTCAGCTTGACACTCAGTAAGTTAAGGGTGTGTCAATGAGTGAGCTCGACACTCAGTAACTTAAGGGTGTATCAGTGAGTCAGCTTGCCACTCAGTAAGTTAAGGGTGAGTCAATGAGTCAGCTTGACACTTAATAAGTTAAGGGTGTGTCAGTGAGTCAGTTTGACACTCAGTAACTTAAGGGTGTATCAGTGAGTCAGCTTGCCACTCAGTAAGTTAAGGGTGAGTCAGTGAGTCAGCTTCACACTTAATAAGTTAAGGGTGTGTCAGTGAGTCAGTTTGACACTCTGTAAGTTAAAGGTGTGTCAGTGAGTCAGCTTGACACTCAGTAAGTTAAAGGTGTGTCAGTGAGTCAGCTTGACACTCAGTAAGTTAAGGGTGGTAGCCGCAAACCAGTCAATCGCTTTCTTCCCCGTCTCACCGCTTACATACCTCAGGCGGTGATATGTACTTGCGCGCAAACTAGATGCGGTATTTGTGCTTCCAATAAAGGCGAAAAAGTAATAATTATTACGACTGGAGCTGGGGACAAATCACAAAAATCACTTTGTGATCCTTAGTTTGGTTAGGACATTACAAGTTGATCATCTGATTGTCCAAAAAGTAGGATGATCCGTGCTTCAGAAGGCACGTTAAGCCGTTGGTCCCGGTTATTACATGAGTCATGTCAGGGGCCAATGGCGGCTCAGTAATAACCCTGACACCAGGGTTGATGAGGTTGGTAATCCACCTTAGAATCCACACTATATAAGAAGAAGAGGGTGTTAGTCACTAAAATTCTAATTGTACATAATAATCAACAATCGAATTGTAATTTCAACACCCATGTTACTTAGTTGGGCGAAGTTAATTATCTTTGGAGCTGTTATCAGCAAAGATATTCCTCTGTCTTGTCGCCATGACAGTCGTGCAACTCTCACTCCTTTGTGGCCGTGACAGTGAGTGACGTTTCCTTCTATTCCAACTTTCACTCCCCTTTTCGTGGGAATGTTGTAAGGCTGGATTCACACTGACTACTCCAAACCGGCCCGTTTCATAATACAAAACAAAAACAACTGGTATTTCTCTAACCTATCTGTCTACTAAGCCTTTGTTCACCCACAGCTGGGTATAGGCCTCTAAATATATGCATTTCTCTGATACTTTATTCACATTTAGGGAACAGATTGGCATACGACCTCAGCTATCACTTAAACGTCACCATTCGGAAGAATTTCAGAAAAATATTTTCTTGTGTCATACTTTTTAAAGCGTGATTTTTCCCTAGTCGGGTTTTGGATTTTAAACTTATATCTTATTTAAGTATAATATTTTGGGGTATTCATTTAGCGAAGGCTGGCAGAGGAAGACTAAAAGGACGTTCATTGACCTATTTGGAGATTTCCTTAGAAAAGGTTTAGTATTATCTACTCTGAACCGGCGCGGCGTGCGTGTATGAAACGATTGATGAATGTGGAGGAAGCAAGAGAAGTATCTCAGGATGGAAGCAAATATAATTCCATAGTCTCTGCTTACCCAGGTGGGAAATAGGTGTGAGTTTATGTATTCATGTATGATAGGGTCTTATTTATTAAGATAACGTAAAGTATAAAAATAGTTATGAACTATTTAATACGTATTCAAACATGCGTTCCGCTTACGATATGAATCGTTCGTAACAAGTTTATGTCTCTGAAGGCCATTTCTAAGATTTGTTTGAGACTGATGATATCTGTGAGGTACTTTGGAAAGTTTAAGAACAAAACCAATTGTTTCCAAGGTAACTCCAAACTTCACATTATCCCGTTTTTTCCAGGGTTCGCTTACTTAACATGAAGATTTGACAGGTCTGGTTTTTTACAGAAGCGACTGCCTGTTTAACCTTCCAACCTGCGAAGGGAAAACCAGCCCAATACTGGTAAGGGCACATACCTCCGAAAATGCATTTCTCGGGAATGTGGGTTTCCTCACGATATTTTCCTTCACCGCTGAGCACGTGATAATCATTTACGATCCAAACATGAATTCATTTTGAATTTGATTATCCGAAATCAAAGTCTTTGTTGGTTCGTATCTTTGAACTCGGTCAACAACATATTACTTAAGTATGTTATTTAACTAACGGCCTCTATGGTCCAGTGTTTGAGCGTTAGGCTCAAAATCCGGAGGTGCCGGGTTCGAATCCCGGTGGCGATAAATCACAAAATATCATTGTGATCCCCAGTTTGGTTAGTACATTGCTGGCTGATCATCCGATTGTTCGAAACTAAGATTATCCGTGCTCCGGAGGGCAGTCGGTCCCGGTTACTATTTACCTAAGTGAGTATGTAGTTGTTACATGAGCCATGTCAGGGGCCTTTGGCGGCTCAATAGTAACCCCGACACCAGGGTTGACGAGGTCGGTTATTGACGTCACAACCCACACGAGAGGAGAAGGAGAGGGAGGAGGGAAGGAGAAGAAGAAAATCTAATCTTGCACCCGTATTGTAAGATCTTTTGGTGGCGAGGGTGTGCGACCGCCAAAGGATGTTTTCGGGGTACCGAACTGAGCATAGTACCCCGCTAGCCACAAGTTGGTAGTGTAACTAGGGATCGACGATCCAACGGTCTTATGTTGGAAGTTGTATATATGCGTCTTGCTGTGTAAACTTCGATATCGCGTTTCACGACTGCTTGAAGACTGCATTATTGAATGTGGCGCCATCTGTTGCATGTGGGCGGAACTAGGTGGCCAACTTGTTGGGTCCGCCACAATCTTAATTCCAACCTTCCTGGACTCCGTCCTCAGTTGAGGCTCACGGTCTTCCTTGAACTCAGCCAAGATTGGACTTCTTAGACAGCATGACGTCATTATTTTCATAATATTATTTTGTTGGCAATATGATATGCTCGATTCCACTGAGTAAACTCCACAAGTCGAGGACGTAAATGTCAACTTAAAATACCATAATGCTCATCTGAGGCCAAGTCAAGTGGAGGAACAGTTTCAAAACATCGTAGAATACGGGTGTTAGATTGAGTATGCTAAATATTGATCATTATTCTATCCAATTAAAAAGTTATCAATATCTCTGCCACTGAACCGACTCAATTACCCTCGATAGTAATTGTTGTTCCGTCGATGAACTTTGAACAATACGTTCGACTTGGCAGCCAACGACAGATAGAAATGTCGAAGTCATCTACAACTTTGCGTTATTATTAATTTTATTTTCTCATTTCTATTTACTCTACCGCCTCTGTAGTATAGTGGTAAGGGTGTTGGTCTCTCGATCTGGTGGTTCCGGTATCGGATCCCGGTGGGCAGGTAGCATCGTAAATACGAATTTGCCGTCACTTTTGGGCTTCTTAAATTTCAACAGTTTATGGTTGTCTGTCTTGCCCTCGGTGTTATGACTTAAGCCATCAATGTATAATGTGTTACTATAAGCAGATAAGAACCTCAACGTAGAGCATTTGGTATACTGATACCATACCCCGGACACTTCATACAAAACACCTCGTCTTCTTCTATCGTGTGGGTTGTGAGATGAATTACCAACCTCATCAACCCTGGTGTCAGGGTTAATACTGAGCCGCCATAGGCCCCTGACATGACTCATGTAACTTACTTACAGTAAGTAGTAACCGGGACCAACGGCTTAACGTGCCTTCCGAAGTTTGGATCATCTTACTTTTTGGACAATCCGGTGATCAGCCTGTAATGTCCTAACCAAACTAGGGATCAAAAAGTGATTTTTGTGATATGTCCCCACCGGACATACACTTTTGCGATGGAAAATTCTATTTGATATTAACTCAGAATAATGAGCTGAATGATCTCCCTCAGTATTAGTTACCATGTCACTTACATCTTGTGCAAGTACATACAAGTAGCTATACAAGTAGATAGTGTGTTAGTAACATCAGTACCGGGGTTCGAACCGCGCTTCCCGTTTGAGAAGCAAGCCAAGAGAAAAATACCCTACGTGCATATTTATACACAGATATTTTCTTTATTCTGGATAATGTTATTTTCTATCGCTTTTGTCGTAAGAACAAAGCGCTCGACTTATGTAGTTGACAGAACTAGCGAGGCGATCAACGAGTTTATATTTAGCTCTCATTTCCTTTTCCGGTGTCAAGAACACGACAATATCGGATGCAGAGACAATTGCGAAAGCGACTGAACATTTAAGCGTAGGCAGTTTTCTGCCATCTTCTTTAATTTATTGCTATTGAGCAATGGCGGCCCTAGCAAAATAGTATTTTTAGATTAGGTTACGGCCCCCGAAATTTATCATTCTTTGAGGAGCTCGGTGGCGCAGCGGTAATCGCGCTAGGTCTGCGATTGTTGAAGTTAAGCAACTTTCGCAAAGGCCGGTCATAGGATGGGTGACCAAAAAAAAAAAGTTTTCATCTCGAGCTCATCCGTGCTTCGGAAGGCACGTTAAGCCGTTGGTCCCGGCTGCGTTAGCAGTCGTTAATAACCATCAATCCGCACTGGGCCTGCGTGATGGTTTAAGGCCCGATCTCCCTATCCATCCATAGGGAAGGCCCGTGCCCCAGCAGTGGGGACGTTAATGGGATCATGATGATGAGACCATTGTCAGATTTTGCCCCCCCCCCCCCCTATTTCGGCGCCCGACGCACACCCCTCACCGCCCTTAGGCTACCACTGCTACTGTGGCTCTAAAAAGCCCCTGTTAGTCAAATCAGTTACTTTTTACTAAACGTCAAAACACGTTTTTTTTATTGACGTGACTTATTGTAGATTTGCCGCAGATGGCAGTAAATACTTTGTCAAAACACGAGTTACACGAAATTCGTATGAAATAGCCCTGTGACGACACACAAACAAACTTTCATCCACATTCACACAATCATAGACACTGACACCACACAAGACACTCATTTCATTACTATTTTTAATTATCTTTTTTAAGTATTCAGTTCTGTTTTTATTGCGTGTTTATCTTCTTTTTTGTCGTCAAATGTGCTATACAAAACGTAACTTTTTAATAGTTTTCTATTACTTACTTTTGTTTATTCTAAATTGTACAATAATAATGTTAAAATTTTACTTCTATGAAAGGCTAGCTTGCTGGTGTATTTAAAAGTGTTTGGTGATAACAAATGTTCAGGACCTCCGCGATACAGGGCTTCCCTAGTGCGGGGTCCGTTAGTAATGTATACACGTTCAAGTTTTTTGATAAATAAACATATTCTAAACAAACGTCGATTTATTAAAATGATGGCAGCACTGTTTTTTGTACCGGTGTGTTGGTATAAGTGATTCTTGCAGTGCATGTGAAAATTAAGCTTAAGGCGACGAACCTTTTCATTCTATTTCTGTAGCTACGTAGAGGAAGAGAGCTCGTGCACGTGCAACGTAAGTAGTAAAGAAACCAGTGTCTTAGCACGGAATTTTCTAGACTGTTACAAAGTTAAAAGAATTACGTGATAAAGTTATATTGTCCTTTGTAAAGTTAGCTTTGTAGTTCTTTATTACCTTTGTAAGTGGGAGTGAAGAAGCTATGGAAAATGTTACCTCTATTTATTTTCTCGCTTGAACTGCCACAGCAAAACAAATACCTAAGTATAGTGTGGAGAAAGTTGGAATTTCCATGACGTATATATTCAACGATAAAACCCAATGAGGGGCTTTCCAAACTACGTTCCTCCAAAACAATATAGATGGCGCTGTACAGATTTTTCTTCGTTTAACCTTCTAATTTTATGGATAACAAATATATACGTATGCATCTTTTATCTTTGTTTTAAATTGAATAGAATAGAAATTGATTATTATAAAAGGACGCCACACACAAAGACAAGACAATAACATCACTTATTTTTTTTTACAAAACAATTACAAAAAGCATAGAAGGATGTTCATTACAATAATCATAAGGTGGTGGTGGACGTCCTGAGATAAAAGGGCCTCACTCAGCACAAGTCGCGGCGTGAACCACGACGCTGGTATTATGTGGACCCTGTTGGGTGAGGCACGAACGTCGTGTTTCATAAATATACGTTAATATTCGTACATAGATTAAATATGAAATTACTTAAAATAGAATGTAGGTGTACATATAATATATTTTATATATTTATCACAAAAACGTATACATAAATACTTTTTCTGGTATAAATGATGATTACCTACCTTTCTATTACATCCAAGCACAATTACATCTTCCACCCATTATTATTCTGATCACTATAAAGAGAAGCAATATAGGTAGCACTAGCAATATAACATGATCCAAATATCAAGCAACAATTATTTTTATATATGCTTCTGCCATTACATTGTATTTTGGAATAATTATACATACATACATAAACTCACGCCTATTTCCCACCGGGGTAAGCAGAAACTATAGAATTCCATTTGCTTCGATCCTGACACACTTCTCTTGCTTCCTCCACATTCATCAATCGCTTCATACACGCACGCCAGTTCAGAGTAGATCGTATTGAACCTTTTCTAAGGACATCTCCAATTTGATCATCGTAAGTCCTTCTCGGTCTTCCTCTGCCAGCCCTACCATCAACTTTCGCTTTATATACCGCTGGAATAATTATCTACCCGAGTAATGAGAAAATAGGCAATTATCACGTTTAAAGCTGTACAACGCCATCTATCTGGTGAAAGTAGCCTGGAAATTTCCTCATTATTTTTGCGTTAGGATAGTTACAAGAAAATTTTATTGCGATAAATCGAATTTATTTATTTATTTATGGATCACTTACAGCTATGCACATTATAACATTTAGTTAGAACATAATTAAACAAAGTAAAACAGTACTTATGTGTAAGCCTATTACAAGTGAACACAACATTCACCATAAAAAGAAAACAACATCTAGTCTGTTGAGACTAACTTCTCAACAGCTAAAATCTCACTATTAATAACACTAATATATGATATTATTGCACTTACACACCGAATTCAAGTTGCAAACACTTTAGAAGAACATGAAAAAACTGCGCCACCAAAAGGTACACAGATACTTTCTCAAATGCACCAAAATATAGTGCTGCTTGTAATAGGTACTTTTGTTCCTAGCAACGGTATATTAGCAGAAGTTATGTGTAGTTAGATCGTATAAAAAGACGCTCAAGAGTTATTAAAAAAATAAAATTTATTTATTATTATTTATTTATTTATTAAAAACACTTAAATCTACCATTACAGAACAAAAAAAAAACAAAAACAAAATAAAAAAAAACCATTAATAAAAGCTTCATTTAAAAAAAATGTTATGAAGGAGAATATTTCAAAAATGCATATAACACTTTAGTTTTATCGTTATCGTGACAATGATGTTGGCAGCTAAACGTACAGCTATTTAACAAAACACGAGAAACGATGAAATAACACGGGCCACTTACGGCACAAGACTCTCCTAACAAGACAATGTCAAGCGCACTGATTTTCCGGTCTTCCGTCACTAAGGCAAATTGGATCCGCAAAGTAATTCGTGACGTCACGACTTGATGTTAACGAGACCTGATTCGCTATACAGCCTTATAGTTACTTAATGGCTACATAGTACATACAAAGAGCAGCCAGCGCCTTTTATAATGGCAACACGGTGACCCTACCCTAACGTCGGTTCTAAATTCAAATCAGTTTGATTCTTGATTGATAGATGAAAATTCTGTCATTAAAAATACTTGCGAATTTTTCCTTAACGAAACCCGCATTTAAGTCAATTTGAATTTGGAACATTAACGTTAAGAAATAAAAGCTTTGTAAAAAAAATCCCCATCCCACTGTACAATGTTATTTATTTTTTATTCCCAATCTTGTCTTTTCTAGCGTAAGGCAAAGGCCCTCCATTCATAATAAGTACTCCTATTTTATATTTTTCTGATAATCCTTATAAGAATAACACACACACACACACACACAAACTCACGCCCGTAATCCCAAATGGGGTGGGCAGAGCCACAAGTAATCAAAGACAACTTGCAGCCACTGTTGATACGAAGTCCTAAGATGGATATGATGAACCAATGATGATGATGGTTATGAAAATAAAATAAATAAATAAATACTTCGTATTATGTTTCGATTTGATTTGATGACAGTGTCTGATACACTTACAGATATTCAGTTCGATGAACCAGAGCCAATAAGAACTCTAAATCCTCGTGGCTTAAGCTACAACCAGAATCTCTAAAGTAATTAAGCTTATTCGTGAGGCTTAAGCAGCTGAAGAGGGATTAAAATCTTCTGCTTGCCAAAGCAGGTTTAATAAAAAATGCAATTTAATTTCTGTTTGAACTTTACGTTTAAAAATAACCAAAAGAATATATTTTTCGCTTTACACATTTACACATAGAAAACTTAATCTGCTATTAGGATTATTAACAGGAAATGCGGGCGGTGTTAAGTCCATGTGAATTTATATTTTTGCTAGGATATCATTTGGTTTTAATCTACTTATAAGCATTCTAGGTATAAGCTTTAGTTTTTTATGTAAATCTTTTTTAGTGATATGTCTACCAGCGGGTACGTATTTGAATATCTAAAATTGAAATACTTTACGTAAAAATACCTACGTTCAGAATCCCTAAAATCCTAATGGTTTGTGGTTGTGGTATGGTAATACCTAATGGTTTTTCTAATTAAATTCAAAATACCGCAAGTTTAAAATGTCAAATGGATTATGCTACCTAAGTTCATAAAGCTAAAACTTGAAATATCTACGTTTAAAATCCCTTAAATTGATGTACCTCAAAGTTTATTGACCTAAATTCAAAATACTGTTAGTATGTGAAGATCAAAAGGTATAAGCAAAAAGAAACACGACCTATTACAGTATTAAATTTTAATCAACATAATGGTTATCAAAAATAAAAGTGTAATTTTCTACTTAGTAATACAAAGGTACAGAAATAATACAGTACACTAAAGTACGATAAGTACGATTTTATAAGTCCACCCTCTTTTTTGCTCGCGGCGCCCGAACTACTATTTAAGAAAAACGCTCACGAGTGATGCATCATTTAGGTATTTTGACCACTGGGTATTTTAAACGTTGGTGTTATAACTGTAGATATTTTATTACATTAGACATTTAGTCCATTAGTTTTTTTAAACTTAGGTATTTTATAAGTCGGCGTTATAAGCTAAGGTATTATAAACCATTAGGTATAATGATTTTAGGGATTCTGAACGTAGGTATTTTTACGTAAAGTATTTCAATTTTAGATATTCAAATACGTACCCCTACCAGCGCAAACACCTCCACTGGAGCTACCGTGGTATGAGGGGGTGCCTGAGCCAGCTGTGGGATTTATATTGGCTGTTTACGTTACGTTTTATGTTAAAGTTTTTTAGAGGTTTCTTCGTTTTACACAAAGACATAGCATTACACATGCATTCCCGAAGGGGTAGGCAGAGTTGTATAATAGGTATAAACTACAACCAGTCCACAAACAATCAAACACACACGAACAAAGCAATAAACATAAAAAATATAAACTATACAAACATTTTTCTATCTTTCTTTCCTCGCCCGTTAAGTTTTAGTCGTGAAAAATAATTCCATAAAGGCGGCGGCGGCGGCGTAGTCGAGTATAAAATTTGGATGAAACTCTGTAAACAATGACTAAACCTTATAACACTTTGCAAAAAACGATTTGCAGAAATTGCTAAATAAGATGATTATACACACAATAAATACAAAATACAAAACAAAAGAGAATCTATTTCTCTTTGTTTAGGTACCTACTAGTTGTGTTTTGTTTATTTATAATCGAGTTCTGCGTTGTCTCGTATTTACGAGAAATTAATATGCATTAATGATAATAATATGATAATGTTTGGCATACACTTCATAATTTATCAAGAACCAGAACGGAAGGATGACATACTAAGTATTGACGAAAACCACTCTCGACTGATGAATCCATTATACAAATTGCCATCTAATCGGTCGTTAAATATCACATCGCCCTTTATAAGGCTTTCAATACAGCGCACAGACTTCTAATGACTTCTAGGTTTATTACATGACACTAATGCAATTGTCAAGTGTTTAAATGGCTCTCTGACTGGCCGTAAAGACAAAGTGCACAATCAAACTAATGATAAAACTTTAATAGTTTGTATTTCCCTTATAGCGTTCCGCTGGGAAGCATTCTGGGCCCCATTTTGTTTAGTGCTTATAATGAAAGGCGGTTAGGGAGACAATTGTTGAGTGTAATTAATATTACAAAGTGTGCTTTGTAGTGTTAAAGATAAAAGGCTATGAAAGGAAGACTGCTCGTTTGGTTGGTATTGCACTAGCTTTTGTTGAGAGAAAATTGCAACGGAAAGAGGTACTTACAGAAAATTGTGCATTAAAAAGTTAAGTAATAGTTAATGTTATAACCGTAAATATGCAGTTGGTTGTAAAAGTATATTTAGTAAATTTCACTGATATTCATTCAAACATTATCATTTATCATTGATAAATAAAATGGTCATTTACATTTAAAAATCACGATGGTACGATGTCCTAAGACTATAAATGTGCTTTTTTTTAATAATAAATAGCTCTGTCTGTCTGTAACACTTTCATAAAAAACTACGAAACCGATTTTAAATTGGAATTTAGTACAGAGATAGTTAGACCTTGGGAAAAAACACAAGATAGTTTTTTATATTATTTAGATGAGGAATAAGCTGCGCGCGATAATTGTAGTCACGGGCGGAAACCTAGTTATCATAATAGTATGTTGGAGTGAATCGAAATAAATAAAATTAATTAACAAAAATGTAATCCGTAGCTTAATGTGCTATCTGCATCCAACCCAATTAAAAACACCTACGAAAATCCCAACGGCCTCGAAAACCAATTTAACTTGAAAACCGCTTGTCAACCAACTCGATCATTTGGTAAGCGGTCGGATTTAAAGCTTGTTTATTTTGTAATGCTGTCATTTGCAGTTCTTTAAGAAACATTCAAGGGGACCCTTATTTCCTTCCTTATACTCAAAGTACGAACTTTTTGGGTACTGTCATAGGTTCGGACATGAAAAGAGCGGGCATCTGGGCACCCTCAGGCTTGTTGGTTTACATTTTGTACCGGGTGAGAACCCTAAGCGCTCCCCATTTGTCTGGCCAAGTAGTTAATGCCATGTGCGGCAAATCTACAATAAATTACGTCAATAAAGATAATCAATAAAATATAGTATTTTCAAACATAACATAAGCTCTCAATTAGGCTGGTTAGTCACTTCACTTCTGAGCTTTCTGTTAAGACCAACGTGATAGGTGGTAAGCCGTATTGCCATCATTAGTGAAACAACACATAACATAATATAACCTCACGACATTCCAATTGTATGGGTATGGTATGGGTAGTCAGAGGTACATCCATCGCAAGATGAACCAAGTACCCACACCTCACCGAGCTTTCTGTTAGACCAACGTGATAGGTGGTGAGCCGCAATCTATAACGAACGCCGTTCGCTCGTCGTTTGCACGTTGTTCGTAGTGAAACAAAACAGATTTAAAAAGCGAAAGTAAGTGGTAGAGTGGGAAGATGTACACTTAGTCGAATATACCTACCACGATCAAGAAAGATCAAGTTATGAGAGCTTGCGTGTATGAAGCGAAACTTTCAAAGGATCTTAGTAAGCGGAATTCACTAAGCCTAATGTCCAGTAGACCATGGTATAAGAAAACCAGGTACCTATGCTCAAAACTGACAGCTAACATTTCAAGGTTAGCCCAGCTGACGTCCTCCCGCCTTGCGTTGCCATTTCGTAAAAAATAAATTACCCACGTCCAATGTTTTTAATTTACCTTGCAAGGAAATTTTCTACCTTTATGACAGTTTTAATGGTTTTTATATATGTGACAAATAATAGTAATTAAATCATTAGTCAGTAATTCACTTAACTTTCAATAATAAAATTTACGTCCTTGGAATATTGGAGATAGAATGGTACCACTTACGTCATCAATGGGCTAATAATGGCGGCTTGTCATAGGATTGAGCATACCTAGTCTCGTTATACCATGGAGTAGACATGATCTTTATGTCAATGAGAAAGTAATTGATTTAGCAGATAAGCGTTGGCCCATAAATCTTCTCAGAGATTACCGACTTCTTTTATTTCTTATTTCAATATTGTATCTCCGAATCTCCGTTATCTTTGCGATTTGTAACTTTTGTCTGCGTCGTATTTTCCATTGTGGAATTTTTATTTAGCCAGGTGAATGTAATATCAACGAGCGGATTCTTCGAATTGTTTTGCTGAACCTGGACATCAAAGAATGCCCATGGTCCTGAATTTATTGTAAAAATATTATGTAGGAGAAAAAAGGTTAATCTGAAAATACGTACTGCTTAACTAATCAGAGACACTCTTAGCAATAATATTATCAACGTATAGACGTTTGTAAGAGTTTCATATAATAACATAGCATCGCGCCTGTATCCCCGAAGGGTTAGGCAGAGGTAAATCATATATTAATTACCACTTACTCCTCGCCAGCTGTGTTTAAGTCCCATGTAAGAGGGGGTGAGTCTATTGCCATTAAGCGGGTACAAATCCGGAACTATGTGATATTTTGGCGGCGAGGGTGTGCTGCCACCAAAGGATGTTTTCGAGGTACGAAATGGATGGTACGTCGCTAGCCACAAATTGGTAGTGTGACTAGGGATCGACGATCCAACGGTGTTATGTTGGAAGTTGTATATATGCGTCTTGCTGTGTAAACTTCGATATCGCGTTTCACGACTGTTTGAAGACTGCATTATTGAATGTGGCGCCATCTGTTGCACGTGGGCGGAACTAGCCGGCCAACTAGTTGGGTCCGCCACAATATCAATTATCTATTATCCGAACATAAATCCAAACTCATTACATAACAATGTAAGTGACACGCTCTCAAATACAAATAATACTTTATTGCACCAAAATAGAGAGAGAGAGAGAGAGAAAGAGAGAGAGAGAAAGGAAGTATTTAAAAAATACTCTTAACTAAAGCTTAAAGCGATTTCTTCCAGAAAGCTCTCCGAACCGGGCTATCACGGATTTATCATGGAGGGTTTGTAAAAGATTTTTTTTCTTAATCATTAGCGAGGTACACAACACAAAAGGCCCGGGTCTAAGTAATTATTATAAGTACATGGTTTAATTATTTTCCTTGTCTGTCCTAAAATAATTTATCCAACGTGTAGAATTGTTTAAGTTGTAATGATCTCCATTAACACGTTTTCATTTTAAGCCAAGTTTTGTGCTGAATATTTTTTTAAAATTTTCATACTTGGTGGACTTTGAAAAAATCGCTGACGTCATCAATAAACGTGGTCAAACGTCGTACTCATTATTGCGTAATTGAAAACATAACATAAGATCACTACTATATCTAAATTGGAGTAGTCATAGGTACATTCATCGCAAGATGAACTAAGTACCCACACCTCACCGAGCTTACTGTTAGACCAACGTGATAGGTGGTAAATCGCCATTGGACAATCAGGTGATTCACCTTGTAATATCCTAGCTGTCCTAACCAAACAAACGACAGTCGCACGAAGTGATTTTCAATAAGGTTCCCATCAGGAATCGAACCCGGACCTCTAGTAGATCGTGAGCCCTATGCTCTAACTAGACCGTGGAGGTTAGATGTACTTACTTGGAAGCTGTTGTTTGCGTTGTTAATGCTGCATTCGGCGAAGGTTGCGTCTTCTAGTTCACATTCATCCCAAAGCTGGCACTGGAAAGAAGAAAAAAATCAGTTACTTACATTGAGAAAAAGAACTCAAAATAGTACAATAATAGTCGAAGGTCATCGTCAACGTGTTGGACTTATTAGATGGTATTGTGCCGATGTGACCCCTTCTGGGTATTTCATCCTGCTTGCCAGCCGCGTTATTTTAAAGTCGTAACGCCGATAGCCCTTTTAAAATCCAAACTCCATTGTTTTACTATTGTGTCTGGAAACCTCGGCTTTACGAGGTTAAAAGTGAATCTTTAACACCAAAAAATTACGATCGCTAAAGATTTTTTTGAAAAAGTGTCCGAACCGTGTTGTAAATACGTATACATAAATTTATGTAGATAGTATAAATTGCCATGTACATAGTATAAGGAACATATTATGACATGACATATGTCAATTATCCAACTTGCTATTGTAGACAGAACATCAATGTTACGGAGTTTGCTCGGCACAAAAGGTTTTCTTTTTTTACAAAACAACACAATGGGCGCAATTTTTGCAAATGGATTCAGAAATCCGTGACGAAATATTCATCTCAAAGAATAAAATCAACAATTGAGTTTCCAAAATTGAAAATTGGGCCATCGAAAGAGTAAAAGTGTGTTGTTGTGACAGCTGTCAAACTATTTAGGATAAATTTAACAGAGCATAGTTTTAAAAGGCTTGGTTTATGGTGCTTGCTCGTTGTGTCTTATCATGACGAATCATCCAAAAAGCAAAATGGCGGTAACCTGTCACCATTTAGGGCATACAATAAAGAATGGTGTCAGGGTTATTACTGAGCCGCCAAAAGCCCCTGACGTGACTCATGTAACGACTACGTACATAAATTAGTAAGTAGTAACCGGGACCAACGGCTTAACGTGCAATCCGAAGCACGGATCATCTTACTTTCGGTGATCAGCCTGCAATGTCCTAACCAAACTAGTGATCCCAAAGTGATTTTTGTGATATATCCCCATCGGGATTCGAACTAGGGACCTCCAGATCGTGAGCACAATGCTCAACCACTCGACCACGGAGGCCTTCAGGCACTAGGTAAGAATGAGATTTTTGTATTGAGTGTTCAGGTAGCTTATGCCTCGGTCTAGCCCGATAGGAATTGCGAGCGTCAATTCTTCCCCCTCATTCTACCCGACAGAACAAAAAAAAAGTGTTGCAAAGCTTCACTTAAGTACGCGGAACATTTACAATTCGAATCTGTTTTTTTTTCTCGCTCGATTAAAATAACGATAGCACGTGAAACGACAGGTATGGGCAATAAAAAAAGACATTCACAGGAATACATTGAATGTCAATGACCTTATAAAATAATACTGTTGGGTGAGTCTAGGTTCATTTTAAGGCTTTATGACACTAAGTACTTTAACGGGTACGACGCGGTGGGTGTACAGTTATGAGCTATATCATGTACCCATTTTAGAACCCTGTCGCACTATCATATTTGACATTTTATGAGACCTACGGTTTAATTTGTCAAAAAAGTTAATGTGACATGGTTTCAAAGTGTAGTGTGTATTAGTACTCGTGACCGTACCTAATTACATAATGTCTGACGAAATCGCGGCCCCGTCCATTCTTCGTATTCTTTTATCAAGTGGGTTGTGAGGTAGATTTATTACCAACCTCATCAGTCCTGGTGCCAGGGTCAATATTAAACCGCCTAAGACCTCTGACATGACTCATGTAACCACTACGTGCTTACATCAGTAAGTAGTAACCGGGACTAACGGCTTAACACGCACAGATTATCTTACCTAAGGACAATCGGATGACCAGCCTGTAATGTCCTAACCAAACTGAGGGCCACAAAGTGATTTTTGTCATATGTCCCCACCGGGAATCAAACCCGGGACCTCCGAATCGTGAGCCCAGCGCTCAACCACTGGACCACGGAGGTCGTTTGAAAAATATCCTACAATCTTTTGTCTTTTTGAAAATATCCAGTTATAACTTACTTAAGCTGGTGACATACAAAGTTCCAACTGGATATTTGCAAAAAGACAAAAGATTCTTGGATATTTTTAGTTTCACGGTAAAGATATCCGGTGTTCGTAGCTACCCTTGCCTTCACGTAATTAATTAAATTTCTGAACCAGGTACCTATGTATTATGAAATCCAAAGTAGCTTCAAGAAGCGGGATAATGTGTATACGGCTTTAATTAAAACGAATTCTCTATAGGGATATGCTTATAATAATGTAATATTATATTCGTGGAATGAAAGATGGCTTCATTTCATTTTCGACGGAACCTATAATATTTTATTATTCGCTGAAATATGTAGACTTAAAATACTTGCAAATTAACTAGAGATGTTTAGTGTGTGTGTGTGTGTGTGTGTGTGTGTGTGTGACAGAGACAGGTCGCAGGTTCGAATCCAGCACAGGCCTAAACCTATGTATGTCGAATTTACAAATTCATGTTTGGATCATAAATTATGAGTACTGTCACGTGCTCAGCGGTGAAGGAAAACATCGTGAGGAAACCCACATTCCCGAGAACTGCATTTTCGGAGGTATGTGACCTAACCTGTATTGGGCTGGCTTTCCCTTCGCGGGTTGGAAGGTCAGACAGGCAGTTGCTTCTGTAAAAAAACCGGACCTGTCAAATCTTCAGGTTAGGTAAACGGATACTGTGAAAAACGGGACAATGCTAGGGAGATAACTACGAGTACTTACTTATACTTGTGACGTCATCATTCTGTCATTGAGGGTTAACGTCAAATATAACACGCGCGATTCAATGGCCTAAGCCTGGGCCCGTGACGTGACACGACTAAGCTCACTGCTGACGCTTCTCATTCTGAGAGATGAGATGAGCTTTTCTGTGGTATTGACAATTTGCGAAGGATTATCACGACGGCCTCCATGGTCCAGTGGTTGAGCGCTGGGCTCACGATTCGGAGGTCCCGGCTTCGATTCCCGGTGGGGACATATCACTAAAATCACTTTGTGGTCCTCAGTTTGGTTAGGACATTGCAGGCTGATCACCGAAAGTAAGATGATCCGTGCTTCGGATTGCACCTTAAGCCGTTGGTCCCGATTACTACTTACTAATTTATGTACGTAGTCGTTACATGAGTCACGTCAGGGTCTTTTCTTTTATGTATTGTGATAGCCTTGTCATATAGCGAGGAGAACCGATGGCCGATGGGGCGGAAAGGTTCTGGAATGGCGACCACGTGTCGGACGACGCTCAGTGGGTAGGCCCGCTACAAGGTGGACCGACGATCTGGTGAAGGTCGCGGGAAGCCGCAGGATGCGGGCAGCGCAGGACCGATCGGCGTGGAGATCCTTGGGGGAGGCCTATGCCCAGCAGTGGGCGTCGTACGGCTGATGATGATGACGCTCGCCTTTGACCACAATCTCACCTGATGGTAAGTGACTATGTGCTCTAAGGTGGGTCACGCTCACTTACCAAATGCCTATTCACTCTAGCCTTGAAGACTCCCAGATTATAAAGAGTTGGAAAAACAGACAACGGCAGACAGTTCCAGTCCTTTGCTGTTCGCATCACAAAGGAAGAGGCAAGACATTTAGTGCGGATTGGTGGTATATCCACAACATAAGGATTCATTCTTACATCAACGCCCGGCGACTATGTAGTTGTCCGTAGATGGAATTGACTGGGTGGAATTAATTGTATTGAATTCGACTTTATGAGTTAAATTCGTATTTGGATCATAGATAAATCATATCACATGGTTTTCGGAATTGATGCCCTGTTAGTGGCAAGAGGCTCAACCCCTATGGGACCTTAACATGGCCGGCAAGATATGGGTAAACGTATATACCTTCTTCTTATCGTGTGGGTTGTGAGGTGGAATGCCAGCCCCATCAACCTTGGAGTCAGGGTTATGATTCAGCCGCCAAAGGTCCCTGACATGGCTCATGTAACGATTAATCACTTACATTAGTAAATAGTAACCGGGACGAACGGCTTAACGTGCCTTCCAAAGCATGAATCATCTTAATTAAAGCACATAATAACGGGTTCTTACCGCGTTTAAATGGGGATATGAGACTCCCGATATTTCGACACTGTTGCAAGTGCCATGATTATGATAATAACCGCGTAAACTTAAAACAATGAATCATCTTACTTTTTGGACAATCAGGTGATCAGCCTGTAATGTCTTAACCAAACTAGGGATCACAAAGTGATTTTTGTGATTTGTCCCCACCGGGATTCGAACCCGGGAGCTCCGGATCGTGAGCATAACGCTTAACCACTGGACCACCGAGGCCGTGGGTGTATTGATACACCTGTGACTACCATATAGCCGTCATGCTATGTGACTTTTGGCATTAACTACTTCTCGTCAGCTGGAAGAGATTTCTGCTAGAAGTAAATTGAACCGTTTGTCTGCCTTGTTTTAGTCTACAATAAACTGTTCAATTAAAAAAATAGAAGCGAAATTATCAGTGGTAAGCTCGTGTCATGTCACAGATTAAAACACGTCATAACTCATTTATGTTGTGACGACATCGGATCAGGCTTAAGCCATTGAGCCACGCGCAATATGAAACACTGATCCAGTAAGGCCGTCTGTCGACACTGTCTGCCGAGTAATACAGTTCTTTTGATGACGTCGTAAGTAGAAAATATTCTTGGAGGAAGTACAGGGTGTTAGTGACACCATATTGAATACTGAACTATTCCCCTCATAATTCTGAGTTAATATCAAGTGGAATTGTCGGTCGCAAAATTCACGATATTCTGGGTTTTTTTAAGTTATTTAATTCTATATTTTTGGAAATTTCCACTTTTTATCAACTCAGAATCATGGTATGATTCATTACTCCAAGTTTTCATTAAACATTGGGTTCACGATCTAGAGGTCCTAGGTTTGAATACCGGTGAGAACATATCACAAACATCACTTTGTGATCCCTAGTTTGCCCAGGACACTGCAGGTTGATCACCCTATTGTCCTACACTAAGATCATCCGTGCTTCGGAGGGCACGTTAAGCAGTCCGCCCCGGCTATTATTTACTTAGTAAGTATGTAGTCGTTACATGGGCCATGTCAGGAGCTTTTGGCGGCTCATTAGTAACCCTGGCTGCTGCTGCTGACGTGGTTTGACCTGGTTTGATGAGGTCGGTCATTGACCGCTTGTGTGTACACAAGCTAATGAAACAAATACATGACTATTATACGTAACAAATAATAATATCCCTGTCTTCGTGAAACTCGTATTGACGTTTTCTTAGAGAATATATTTTACAATAACAACTATGAAGTATTAGTAACTTAATTGTGAATGTGACTACGACAGCTTATTGGCTTACACTCTATGCTTACGTTACAAACGCTACGGCGTAGCATATTGCTACGACTCGCTACGATATGTGCACCTTTTAAAATATAATGCGTAAATATGGTTGACTAACGTAAACATAGAAATTTGAAACAAGAAGAGCTTTGATACTCTTTCGATGCCCAAACATCTCCTCCAGCTGCATAGCCCCCCTCCCCCAACCCCGGCACCTCCCCCCTCCCATAAGTCTAGAATAGAAGGCACTGATAATTATTTATTTACATTAGGTCAACGTTTTGAGAACCAACCCTGACTTGCCCACATTTATTATTCAGTACAATTTGTTTTACGTTACGTCGCTTGTATAAATGTTGACTAAAATGTCGTGCGGTCGACAGGTATAATTAAAATTACCCAATCTTCACCACTGTGAACATCAGACGACGCGAGACAAGCGACGTAAAGATGTGCATAGCATTTGATGAGCAGTTCAGCATTAACGTCATAGAAGGGAAAATAGAAGGAAAGAGAGGAAGGGGAAGACCAAGAAGAGCTCACATGGAACAAATTACATATACACACACATACATTAGTAGTTACATGAGCCATGACTGGGGCTTTTGGCGGCCCAATAGTAACCCTGACACCAGTGTCAGGGTTACTATTGGCCCTGGGGTTGATGGGGTTGGTAATCCACCTCAGAACCCACACGACAGAAGAAGAAGATGGAACAAATTAATGAACAGGCAAACGTCCTGCCTTATAACAAATAGGCTTTCATAGAGAAGATTGGAGAATGTTACACCAACAGGAGAATAGCTCTTAAATTAATGATGATGATTTGTTATCGTACATGAGTGGTTTCAACAGATATTCAATTCATTAGCATTTTAGAGAAAAATCGTTTTATGGTGGGTTAGTCACATTTACCGTATACCAAACGATTTTTTTAAGTAATAACGTATATAATTATATAGAGGTACTAGCTTTTGCCCGCGACTTCGTCCGCGTGGCGTGTTATAAAAGAGAGATCTTCGTGTGTGGGGGAGTGCATGTCAAATTTCAAGCATCTAACTTATGCAGTTTAGATTTTTTCATACAAATGTTTTTTCCCGCTAACTCCCGTTCCCGTGGGAATTTTGCAATATCCTGTTGCAAGTAAGCTTTAAGTTTACTATGGTACCTGCATGCCAAATTTCAAGCATCTAACTTAAACGGTTTAGATTTTTCATACAAAAGGATTTTCCCGCTAATTCCCGTTTCTATGGGAATTCCGGGAATTCCTTTCTTAGTGCACCTCTACGGTACCTACGCTACGTCCCTTCCAAATTTCAAGTGCCTACGTTTAGCCGTTTAGGCTGTGCGTTGATATGTCAGTCAGTCAGTTTCTCCTTTTATATATTTAGATAACGTTAGTAACGTAACGTAACTTATTTATTACTTAAAACACATAAATATGTGCGACGATTGACTGAAAGGCCTTCCTATTCTAACTCTACCAGTTATTATGCATCAAAAACCTTTTTCGTAAGTCTTTTAATACTTTGATTAATTATATCTACATGCCATAAATGCTACATAGTCCTATGCAATAGGGGGCGAGTCTATCTTACACATCACTATTTTAAGAGCCACGCTCTTGTCGGTGTAGCATTCTCCATGCCAATTTTCTAGGGACAAATAGAGTGGTTTCCCTCTTGCCTTCCGCCTCGCAGTACTCTTGCCATTAACCGGGTACAAATCCTGGAACATACCTGATATCGGCACGAGATCGGTTTACATTCACGAGTACCTACTCATATGTATACGCTTTGAAACTATGTCACATTAACTTTTTTGACAAATTAAACCGTAAGTTTCACTTACGTGGAATACCACGTCATACAGCGTACGGTCACGAGCATTAATATGTATACACTTTGGTACCATGTCACATTAACTTTTTTGACAAATAGAACTGTAAGTCTCACTAAATGTCAAATATGTTAGTGCGACAGAGTCCTAAAGTGGGTACATTATATTGCTCATGACTGTACATGCGTGAGCAATAGCTCATGACTGTACGCAGGCAAGTACCTAAAGTAAATCATTATTATGACGCTAGAAATAAAAAAAAGACTATCATACATCTTAAATAGTTTGCCTGAGAACATCCGTTTTGAACCAAACCAAAGTAAATTTTGAAAATTACTTATACGATACCTTTTAGTTCCGTGTCCTGTCTAATTATTGTTACTAATTGTTAATTTAGTTAATTACTGATACACTATATTGTGATATACATATTTATAATTGCTACACGTGTTATTAGAGAGTCATGCCTGCAGGAAAACTGTTTAAATAGTTTTGCAGGACATTTCAAAATTATCTGTGATCCAAACATGAATTCAAGGAATCGAACCCGCAACACTGCAAAATAAGTCTTGCGTTCTCCGACCAAGTCTATCACGGATTTCACCGCAGCTAAAGCATTGTTCTTAAAGCAACATGTTCCTATTAACTTATTTGAACGAAAACTCTTTATGACTAAGTCATTAATTGCTCTTCATATACGATCAATAAGCGTCGACCAAGCCTGTAATAAGCCCAAGGCTCTTACAAACTTTAATCGTCTTTACGACAGGCATCATCAATTATATAAAATTTGCCCTGGCGAATCATTTGACGTAAAGATTAATAACTTAGTTAAAGCGATCGATAAGTATTCGTCGGCTTTGTTTTCATTGCAGGACCGTTGACATTAAGGTTATTGTGAGGTTAATGAGAATGAATGAATGGAATATCGATTTGGTGGGAATCGATAATAACACGGAGCAACTAATATACTACGGAAAATAGAGGGTCCCTCGACGTACAGTCATGAGCAATATAATGTACCTACTTTAGGACTCTGTCGCACTAACATATTTGACATTTAGTGAGACTTACAGTTCAATTTGTCAAAAAAGTTAATGTGACATGGTACCAAAGTGTATACATATTAATGCTCGTGACCATACAAGAAAAATTGCCGCCAAAATGCGCGCGAATGGAGCGCCGGTGGCGAGAATTTGAACTAACTGTCAAAATGTTGAACTAATAGCGTCACTAGATGTCACTTATCTCCTCATGTACATTTAGTCGTTTTGCCGCTAGGCAAAACTGCGTTACGTGTCTGCTAAGACACGTCGCTCTATTACAAGTTATTTGCAATCAAGCGAATATTACAATTGTTATTAATGTTATACTGTTACAAATGTTATACGTAACAACTCGACAAGTGAGCGACGTCGGAGTAACCACGTTACCAAACACAAAACATTTGAAACTCGCTACGGCTTCGACAACAGTAATTTACAAAGAGAACATTTCATACATATCAGAAAGTTTTGACATTAGTGAGTTGTGAACACTGAACATTGTCAAATTTTGTGTGAAATTTATGTACCTACCAAACACAGTATTATTAGAAAGTTACTTTAAATTACCGGCGTTCTGAAATAGAATCTGTTTGGTGTTATGTACCTAAATTACAGATGGATAGGTAGTGTATTATTTCACTTAATTCCAGAATACATATGTCTATGTTTAAGTCCCATAAAATAGAAGGCGAGGCGATTGCCATCAACCAGAAACCAGGTGACGTTAATTATTTATGATCCAAACATGAATTGAAACTTCTTCTTATCGTGTGGGTTGTGAGATGGAATACCAACCTCCGTCAGGGTTATAATTGAGCCGCCAAAGACCCCTGACATGGCTCATGTGACGATTACTTACTTACATCAACAAGCAAGCATATTTTCTAGAAACTTGTTGACGACCAACTATGACATGATAGTTCTTACGGAGACATGGCTGTTGGATAGCATACATGACTCAGAACTGGTCGACGATAGGTATATTCTTTATCGGCGTGATCGCAATTATGAGCTCACTCAGCAGACCATGGGCGGCGGGGTAGCAATCGCGGTCCGACGAGACCTATCGGTTACTCATCGTCTTGAATTTAACTCCAGTGCCGAAGACATTTGGATTACTGTATCGCTCCGAAATTCACTCAATAAGAGAAATATTAACTTACATATTTGCTCACTTTACTTAATAAAACAAAACTTGGGTAACTCTTTTTCAAAACAGTTAAAAAACTTCCTAGTTAACGTCAAACGGGTAATGGACATGAATGGATCAGATAAATTCTTAATTTTAGGCGATTTTAACATGAGAGATATTGTTTGGATGTCCTCTGATATAGGATTGCAACCGAGCAACTACACAAATAATGAAATGCTGTCTCACTTTATCGACGCTATTCGTGAATGTAACCTGGTTCAGTTCAACGGCTTTCCTAACTCAAACGGTGTGATTCTAGATCTGGTCCTCTGCACAGATACTGTCTTGGTGTCTGAATGCAGCGACCCATTAGTATGTGAGGATTTTAATCATAACAGCTTAATTATTCGGCCAACTTTTGTAGAACTGAATCCTCTAAATATTAACAAAAGGACAATCTATTTATATAATCGAGCGGATTATGATAAGATTTGCAGTCACTTAACTAGTTCAGATTGGCCGAACATAATGGGTCAGGGATCAGTGGATGAAGCCGTGGCTAAATTCTATGAAATAATCTACGAGTTAAGAAATAGCTTCGTACCCACCCGTTCCGCCAGGCGTCGCTTATATCCTCCGTGGTACAATTCATCGTTAATTAAGATGATCAAGGAAAAATTCAAGTACTTCTCGAAGTTTAAAATATATGGAAACAAATATGATGACCTGTCCTTCCGGCTACTACGTGACAGAGTGAAGCGTAGCGAGCATATGTGTTATAGGGAGTATATGAGTAAGGTAGAAGATACCATTTCAAAAAATCCTAAGCTGTTCTGGTCGTACGCCAAGAGCAAGCGAGGGACTAGTTCCTACCCAGCCAAAATGACTTACTCCTCTGAAGTAAGTGATTCTGGTGCAGGTATTAGTGAACTTTTCTCAGAGTATTTCAAGTCTACATTCCTAGGAAATTCCTCTGCCACTGCCTCTTGTACTTCGCCTTCCCTACGTGTTGAATCACCTACTCCCTGTGACATAGCTTCGATCGAGGTGTTGCAGACACATGTCTACCGACTCCTTAAATCCCTCGATTTGTCTAAATCGGCAGGGCCAGATAATCTGCCAGCATCGTTTCTGGTTGGTTGTGCCAAGCAGCTTTCACTACCGGTTTCGATCTTATTTCAGCGCTCTCTGCGTGAGGGCATTGTTCCTTCTATATGGAAATCGGCGTATATAACGCCAAAACATAAAAAGGGTCCCAAAAATAAGGTCGAGAACTACAGACCTATCTCAAAACTTTGCCTACTAGCAAAGGTTCTAGAACGTATTGTTTTCAACCAACTGTACAACTGTATTAGCCACAGTCTCATACCTCAGCAGCATGGGTTTACGAGGGGCAGATCGACGGTTTCCAATCTCATTATACTTGACGATTACATTACTGCTAACATGGCACAAGGAAGTCAAATTGATGTTGTCTATACGGACTATAATAAGGCTTTCGATCGCATTGATCATGATATACTGTTGTCCAAGCTTTTTGCCTTAGGAATAAGAGGTGATCTATTTCGCTGGTTCACTTCATATGTTGAGAACCGAACTCAAGCAGTGGTTTTGAACGACTTTTCATCTTCTTGGGCGGTAATCCCCTCAGGCGTACCTCAGGGATCTCTTTTGGGCCCATTGCTCTTTAACATTTTCATAAATGATATAGTCTTATGCTTCAAAAATTCTGAATGTCTATTATTTGCTGACGATATGAAAATCTTCAGGGTTGTTAACTGTTTGGAAGACGCTCAGCTTTTACAAGAAGACTTAGTCAGACTTGACTATTATTGCAAGCTAAATAAGTTAGACCTTAATGTAACGAAATGTTGTATTGTTAATTTCACGCGTAAGAGAAGTGTTTTTTCGAATAGTTACTTTCTCGGGAATTCGATGCTATCTTCAAAAACTCTGATTAGAGACCTAGGCGTTCTTCTCGACACTAAATTACAATATGATCAGCATATTGAATACTGCGTAGACAAAGCATACAGGTCTCTGGGTTTCGTAAAGCGAATCTCGAAAGACTTTAGGAGGATGAAGACCGTCAAAATAATTTATTGTGCTTATGTAAGAAGTCATCTAGAATATGCTTCCCAAATATGGAACCCTTATTACAAGAAGTACATAGATAGCATCGAGAATATTCAAATGAAATTTATAAGATATTTAAGTTTTAAATTCCGCCAACCTTATTCTTCTGCAAATTATGTATTAACTTGCAACAAGTTTCACATTCTTCCGCTGTATCTGCGTCGAAATATTGCCGATGTTTGCTGCTATATGAAGATTGCGCAAAGCAAAATAGATTGTCCGCAGCTCCTCTGTAATATTAATCTGTTACCTCCCGGAAAAATACTACGTAGGAATGACTTGCTACACGTCCCTTTTAATCGCACTATCTACCGGAATAACAGCTTTCTGCTGAGAACGGCAAAGATGATCAACAGGCATAATGCGGTTGACCGTTTTGACTTGTTTTATAGTAGTACACAAACTATCAAATCGATACTGCATAAAGAACCAGACTTGATATGTTGGCGCTGAGACTGGCTTTGACTTATTATGTATTTAAATATTTTTTCTTTTCATTTGTGGTAGCTTGTTGATTGGCATTTAAGTATTATAAGTCAAAACATTTTGTAAATTAGGCTGTAAGCTCCCGGAAAAAAATAAAATAAAATAAATAGTAACCGGGACCAATGGCTTAACATACCGAAGCACGGATTATCTTACTTTCAGACAATCAGGTGACCAGCCTCAAACTCATAAAGTTGAATTCAGTTGTTTAGTCTCAGCCGGGATTCGGACCTGGAACACTACGATCTTAGATGCAAGACGTCGATCTAAGATACTGTCGTAGGAAATTATGTGGCGCAGTCAGTCTCAGACCAGCTTGTAGCGAGCTGTCGGTGAGTGACGACACCACGGAGCTGAGATCCCGCGAGAGTCGGTCAGGCCCTCCGTCTCCGGCTTGCCTTCACTGGCCGGCCGGAGTGGACCCCAGCGGGGGCCGCAGGACTCTCACCTCTGGCTTGCCTTCATTGGCCGGCCAGAGTGGGGCGTTAGAGCTATACGCTCGCAGGGTGGAAGTGAAAGATGCATAAGTCGCGAGTTGGTGAGGCGGGTAAACCGCCTCGCAGAAAGCGGTGTACACCTCTCGACACCCTGAGCTGCTCACGACCATGTTGCTGCCTTGCCGTCCAGTCGCGTCGGCTAGATAGGCGGCCCATCCAGTGAGTGGCGAGTCACCGCCTTCTCATTGTATCCATGTTACCAACATTGGTCGAGCAGGCGCCATAGTCCCCCATAGCTCCAGTATTCCGGCCCACTAACCCTCAACCCAATAGCCCAGTTCCCTTTGTTCCCATAATCTGCAATAATCCTACACGAACCGGAGATTGTCATCGGGTGCACTCCCATAGTGCATACAGGGATAATCGCCGGTTGGTGTCACACAACATTTAGATTCAATTGTCTTAAGGGGCCTCTACGTGTTGGCTTCGGCCCCACGCACGCCTTCCAAAAGTCCGGGCCTCCATAGGCCCGAGATATGAAAAAGAAAAATAATAATAATAAGAGTATGTCGAAATAGTTTCATGTCAGTGTAGCATTACTGTCGAGGTAGAATGCCATCTTATTCGCATCGTTTCTTAGTAAAGTCATGTCGAAAAAACGTTTTGTCGGAGTAGAGTATTTATTTATTTATCTAATAATTACAACTATAAGCTACCATACATGCATATGCCCAAGGCGGTAACTTAGGCACATAAGTTAATATAAACTTAAATTATTATTTCAATATTTACAGTATTATACTTATATACTAAACTTATCAATTACAATTTTAATTATAGCCTCTGCGAACTTCGCCAATGAACAATTGAATAGGTCTATTTCCTTGGCAACCTCATTTAATATACATATTTAGAGCGGTGGTAACGGGATCTTGCCTCATTATATTAGTGCGACTCTTGGGTATATAAAAAATTTGATTTCGCGGACCATGCCTCAACCGTAGATTTGGGAAGTAGTATCGAAGTTAAGACATGTCGTAATTATGTATCGTCGGAGTAAAGAAGTGTCGGATTTCCATATTGCCGAAGTAAAATCTTGTCGGATAACAGTTTGTCGGACTTCAGTTTTTAACCCCGATATAAGTCACGCAACCGCTAAACGTCCGGAATGGAGAGCTTTGGTTCACACCAAAGTTCATGAATTTGAACATCGACGGCGCTTAGAGCATGACGCCAAGCGCGATGAATTGAAAGCCCGACCGCCTACGGCGATCAATTATACTTACACATTTAAATGCATGCCCGCTATGTGCGAGGATCTTTTCCAATAGATTGGCTATATAAGCCACATGCGAGCACATGAACGTCGAAGCAGTCGCCGTAGCCGAAATAAGTCACGCAAACAGGGTTATCACTATCACAGACATGAATAAACAAAGTAACAAGAATCCATCCGAAAAAAAAAACAAAACACGTTGGTATCCCACGCACGCCCCCTCAAGGCCGCGTAGTAGCCTTGACAGTGAAACGATGTAGGCGGCGGCCTTCGAGTGGGGGCACGGGTGAATTGTGTGTCTAGGTCAAATATCTAGTGGGACACTGGCTTTATTTTTATAAAGACATAAATATCGGAATAGAAAGGTATGATACATGAAAAGGAACGTTTAGAGCGAGAAAGTATGAGAGTGAGAGAGAGAGAGAGAAATAGGAAGCGGAAGTTGTATTTGTTTCGGTACGGAGCGGAGTTGTTTAAGAGAAAGAGTTCGTGGTTTGTAGGAGATAATTATAATCTGAATTCCACTAATGTTTACAGTTACAAATGTTAAAGTTCATAAAAAATGTTAGTAAAATGTTCGGAGTGCACCCGATCTCGACAGCTCCGCGTAATGCACTGGCGATTAAATATTAATATAATTAAATCAGCGCATTATAAATCTAATGCGCTAGCTATTTGATCATGTGTTCGGTAGCATTAGACCGAACAGTATTACTTTTTATTTTATATAAAAGAGATAGATAAGATGACAATTGGTGATTGGCATAGCGTGAGTGTGAACAAACAAAATAAAAGACGAATTAAATGGAAGAGTGTTTAATTGAAGAAAACGAAGTCCCTCTATCATTGGTCTAACAGAAAGCTCGGTGAGGTGTGGATACTTAGTTCATCTTGCGATAAATGTATCCCTGTCTACCCCAACGGGGATATAGTTGTGAACTTATGTCATGTGTTATTGCTGTTAAGTTCCTTGAAGTATCAATGAAAGTAGACTTACGAAAAAGATTATGATGCGGGTGTGAAAATAATTTGTAACTGGTTAATAGAAAAATGATATTACGATTTCAATGAATTTTTAAATAATCTTTTTTTTGGTAGAGGTAGAGGTAGTGGTAGAGTCGGAAGAAGGCTTAGGCTTACATCTGCGATCACATCCAGGATGTTTTAATGAAAAGCCAGGTCGAGAATACTCCAAACCGGCGAGCATGCATGAAGTCTTTGAGACGGAAAATTCCACTTCATATTAACTCATACTTACGGTCTGAATCCTACCCTGCAGTAATTGCTACGGCGTCACTAAAACCTTATACCTTTATTATTTTTCATTTACACGCTACGTTTACCTTTTTACTAAATGGACGGCCTTCAAGTTAACGTTACTTAGTTGACCTCGATAGTATTCAAATAAAGAATATTCAATATATTGACTCTATTAGAATTACCACGAACAAACAACTCAGAACACAATGACACACAAACGTGGAATGCTTTTACTTTTTGCCGTTAAGAATGCATTTGCTTAATTTTACTTTAGAACCCTATCGCGTCGAGTCCCGAGGAACCCCGGAATCCTAATGGGGACATAATCACGAAAATCACTTTGTGATCCCTAGTTTGCTTAGGACATTACAGGCTGACCACCTGATTGTCCGAAAGTAAGATGATCAGAGCTTCGGAAGGAAAGTTAAGCCGTTGGTCCCGGTTACTACTTACTGATGTATGTACGTAGTCATTACATGAGCCATGTCTTTGGCGGTTCAATAGTAACCCTGACACCAGGGTTGATGAGGTTGGTAATCCACCTCACAAACCACACGATAGAAGAAGAAGACACGCATAACTTGCTCGTAGAGTAAATTGGTAAGGAAAACAATCAACTCTCCAAGCAACCTTTTAAAAGAAGTTATATAATACGAACAAATTGTGTAGTAAACAGGTCCGGACTGACTTAAAACGGGCTCGAGAAATTGGGAGAAGATGCTCTCTACGTGGAAGGGTGATAGCAAACCAGGTGGCCCCTTGCGCGACCACCACTGCTGGTGGGATTCGCCACAAGCATGCACCAGTGGACCGCTAAGAGTTACAACTAAACCACTCCAACTGAAATAAAATGATGACGCAGACGGATTGCTTGCATTTTTAGGGTTCCATTCTCAAACGCAGGATTCAGGATTAGCAGAACGTAGTGGGTAGCTCACTGGGACGGGCTAACCTATAAAATGCTACTTAGGTTCTGTGACGATTTTGTGACGTAGCGAGTAGGCGCCGCTACTTCAAAAGCGCACCCCTGATGCCGGGCAGCAGCGGTATCAGTACTGGTTGGAAACCGAAGAAAAGGATTCTGGTAGGGCTCTAGCTAGAACATCACCGATTGAGAATTTGATCGGTTTACTGCAGAACGGAAGGCGATTGGGGCAACCACCGTTCTATACGCCCTATCTATGGAGTAAAGAAAATGGAAGCGATTACTCCATCGACAAGAGCGCAGCTCTTAAATATAGAGAGATTCTCAAACGGTAAAAAACGAGACCCTATTACTAAGACTCCGCTGTCCGTTTATCCGTCCGTCCATCTGTCACCAGGCTGTATCTCATGAACCGTGATAGTCAGATAGTTGTTCAGTGATAATGTATTTCTGTTGCTGCAATAACAAAAAATAGTAAAAAACAGAATAAAATTAATATTTAAGTTCCCATACAACAAATGTCATTATTTTCTCGTTTTGGCTCAATATTAATAACAGCAACAGGCTTGCTAACGCTTGAAATGTTCACTTTAAAAACAATTAAATTGAATTAATATTTAAGGGGGTTTCCATGCGTAATGGTATGGAACCCTCTGTGCGCGATTCCGACCCGCACTTGGTCGGTTTTGGTTTTACAATTATAGCAGAGTCGATGGCCGAACGACCGAGCGGCCAGACGACGTGGCCGGCGGCTATCGGCCCTTTGGACGTTCGGCCCACCGGGCATTTGGCCGGACTGCTCTACGGCCAGTCCGGGCCTGATAGTAAACAAAGTGCCGGGGTGATGCCGGGATAATTAAAAAGTTTCTGCAGTCAGACGTCGCATTGCAGACTAGTTTATGCAACGGGTACAATGTGGTGCATCCGTAGTTTGTGCGTCTCTCGTGTAGTTTGTGAAAGGAAATCACAACCGGGTTACTATTCAGCCGCCAAAGGCCCTTGACATGGTCCATGTAATTACTTAAGTAATTACAAACCCGCACGGGAGCAAAGTCATGAAGTATACTCCATACCCCCTTTAGTTGATTACAGGGAGGTCTGAGACCAGTATTGGGAAGTATATAGGCTATTTAATTTATGTTATGTATGGACCGAAAAAAGATAGAGAGATGAAAGCGTGCCCTATGCTTAGCCATTAGAATAGAATAGAAATAGTTTATTATAAAAGGACGTCACACACAAAAACAAGACAATAACATCATTTAATTTTCACAAAACAATTATAAAAAAGCAAAACGGACCTTCGTCGAAATGATCATAAGGTGGTGGTGGACAGCCTGAGATAAAAGGGCCTCACTCAGCACAAGTCGCGGCGTGAACCACGAACGCGGCGGCGTTAGTATAATTGGACAATAGTTGCTTGGAAGATAAAAGAAAATGTTTCTATGATCCTTATCAATATGGGGAACAGCTGGAAATCAGCGTTATGGCACTCCTTCAATATTGAAGTGTCAAAACATTTTGCTGAGCTGATGTCCCTTTTTTAGACCAAGAAGAGCTTACATGGAACAGTTCAAAGAGAAGGTGAACGTCGTGTCTTATAAGGAAATGAAGAAATTGGCCTTTGATAGACAAGAATGGAGAATGCTACACCGACAAGAGCGTGGCTCTATAAGTGATAATGATGATGTCCCTTTTTACCCTTTTAACCTATACTTACTTATATCTAAAATAAATTATTTCCATTATATTCTATCAATACGAATACGGAAGGGAAAACTGTCTGTTTATCCTTCCAGTTGGAAGTTAGAATTCTAACGTACAAAACCCCTGTAAAATGAATGTAGATGAAAATGTAGGCAACCGGTTGTGGAGAGATATGAATAAAACATACTGGCTTCGGTTTCAACCCTGTACGAATGTTTCTACTCATCGGAACAAAACGCGAGGAAGTTTTGACGGCCGCTGACAGCCGACGCGCTTGCTGGTGCGGACACGATTGGACTATTTTTAGAGTTCCGTGACTTTGAAGGAAACCTGTGAACCTCTAACGAGTCATCATTTCCTCCTTACCGCTATATTATACCGTTTTCACCGGGTCCGCTTACCTAACCAGCAGGCTCACGGCACCCGTGCCAACGTGTACCTGTGTACAACGTACGTGGGTGGATGTCGTATATCTATTGGTCAATGACCTCGATATAAATCGCGCTGCACGCGGCGCTGTCGCCGTGTTGCGAGCTCTGAAGATTTGACAAGTTTGGTGTACTAAAGCTACTGCCTGTCTGACCTCCCAACCCGTGAAGGGTAAACCAGCCCAATACAAGTTAGGTCATGTACCCCCGAAATGCATTTCTCGGGAGTTTGGGTTTCAGAAAACATTTTCCCGCGTAAAAAATATCTCTCACGTAACAAATATCCACAGGTGACCTCCCTACAAGTGACTCACAGGCTTATGTGTCTACTAATTATTACATACGTACATAAGAACACGCCAATTTATTAAAGAATAATCTTCTTCTATCGTGTGGGTTGTGAGGTGAATTACCAACCTCATCAAGCCTGGTGTCAGGGTTATTATTAAGCTGCCAAAGGCCCCTGACATGGCTCATAAAGAAAGGAAGAATAATAATATAATACGATTGTACTCTATTTATAGAGTTTCCTATTCAGGCTCCTACAAGTCAGTATTATATGATATAATACTCGGAAAAAGCGTAAGATATAAATTAAAGGCCGATTTTCAGGGTTCCAAATTTAAAAGGAAACCTTAGAATGACCTTTTTGCCTAAGGTAAACGCTCCTATTAACGCCACCCAAAAATCGACATCGTTTACCGCCACCTTTTTTAAATTGCGGATATTTTGAATTGTGTCCGAGATAGAAAATTGATTCAAATGTCAAAAGATACATGTATTAATTGACTATGAAACGAACATACCCCTGAGCGTGGGCAACAACAGTCTAATTTGTGATTGGTCTGTAAGTGTGCAGTGTCCGCGAAAGCAACGCGCTCCATACAAGCCACTACTGAAATGCATAAGCATACAACATTTTTTTCTTAAGGTTTTGTGTCCGATGAAACATATTTTTCTTCATTTTAGTAATTATAACTACTTGTTAATACGTTTAAGAACTGAGAAAGCATGCTATATTTGATATTTGTGTTAGTTTTAAATGATTAATTTGAGTTTTAAAATGTGGCGGTGATAGAAGCATACATTTGCAGTTTGGTTACTATTACCGCCACCTATGGCGGCGATCGATATTTGTATGATATTTGTATTTTTTAATTATTTAAGGTAACACGGCCAATCATTCATAATGTTATCATCTTATTTTATAGTATGGTTCATGAACTATATTAAAATCTATTAACGCCACACATTTGGTGGAATTCAAGTATCCTGTGCTGCATATAAGTTAATGTATTTTTTTAAGAAATGTATGAACAAGTAGTTGAAGTAATTATGAATTTCTAATTTAAATACTTTAGATATTTATTAAAATATGCTTTGAAACTGGTTATTACATACGTAGCTCTCATTTTGAATATTTATTTGTTTTCTTAAGGCTAATTTTTATGTGGCGGAAATTGAAACACAGAAATTACATACATGTTTCTATTACCGCCACCATAGATTCCCTCTTATGATTTATAGACAGGGTGATGCATTATTCTTCGGACTGACAGAGACGGACGGACAGACCGAAACGGACGGACAGAGACAGACGGATAGACAGAGACAGAAGGACAGACAGAGACAGACGGACGGACAGAGACAGACGGACGGACAGAGACGGACAGACAGAGACAGACGGACGGACAGAGACAGACGGACGAACAGAGACAGACGGATGGACAGACGGACGGACAGAGACAGACGGATAGACAGAGACAGACGGACCGGCAGAGACAGACGGATAGACAGAGACAGACGGATGGACAGGCGGACGGACAGAGACAGACGGATGGACAGAGACAGACGTCAATTATGTATATAAATCTATGAAACCAAAAGATTTTTCTGTAGTTTATGTCATAATTCATTTAATAAAAAAATAACAATAATAATAAAGTTTATTGAAAACTCCTCATACAGAATCATTTCGTCGACTCCCGAAATCCTGAGGGAGATTGGGAGTTTCTATAGACAGCTATATTCCACGAAAACATCAGGCGAAAGCATGGCTCGAGACCCTCGAGCCAAGCTTACCCGACACTACACTGAAGATATCCCGGACGTCAGCCTGTACGAGATTAGGATGGCCCTCAAACAGCTCAAAAACAACAAAGCGGCAGGAGATGACAGAATCACAGCAGAACTCCTGAGAGCGGGCGGAACGCCAATACTCAAAACGCAGAGGGCATAGAGCGGAAGCGAGGTGGTCCTGTTCTTCAAGAAAGGTGATAAAGCCCTACTGAAGAACTACAGACCTATCTCGCTTCTGAGCCATGTCTACAAGTTGTTTTCGAGGGTCATTACGAATCGTCTCGCTTGCAGATTTGACGACTTCCCGAACAAGCCGGTTTCCGAAAAGGCTTTAGCACCATAGACCACATCCATACGCTGCGGCAGGTTATACAGAAGACCGAAGAGTATAATCTGCCACTTTGCTTGGCGTTTGTGGACTATGAGAAAGCCTTTGATTCGATCGAGACCTGAGCGGTGTTGCAGTCTCTTCAGAGGTGCCAAGTGGACCATAGGTACATCGAAAAGCTAAGGGACCTCTACCAAAATGCCACTATGTCAGTTCGAGTACAGAACCAGAGCTCTAATCCGATCCAACTGCAGCGAGGAGTGAGACAGAGAGATGTCATCTCTCCGAAACTGTTCACTGCTGCATTGGAGGATATTTTTAAGCTTCTGGACTGGAAAGGATTTGGCAACAACATCAACGGTGAGTACCCGACGCACCTTCGATTTGCCGATGATATAGTCCTAATGGCTGAGACCCTGGAAGAACTGAACACCATGCTCGAGCATCTCAGTAACGCATCCCAACGAGTGGGTCTTAGCATGAACATGGCAAAAACAAAAATTATGTCCAACGACCATGTCGCACCCACTCCAGTTCAGGTTGGGAACGTTACACTCGAAGTTGTAGACCAGTACATTTACCTAGGACAAATAATCCAGTTAGGTAAGTCCAACTTCGAGAAAGAGATCTCTCGTCGGATCCAACTCGGATGGGCAGCGTTCGGGAAGCTGCGGAACATCTTCTCGTCCAAAATACCAGTGTCTCAAGACAAAAGTCTTTGACCAGCGCGTGTTGCCAGTGATGACCTACGGCAGTGAGACGTGGCCGCATACTATGGGTCTCGTGAGGAGGCTCGGTGTCGCTCAGCGGGCAATGGGGAGAGCTATGCTCGGTATTTCCCTGCTTGATCGAATCAGAAATGAGGAGATCCGCAG